>NW_025968205.1:0-20135 GCF_021869965.1 Rhincodon typus
CATTTTCCCAGAGTTTGCACTCTACCAGATGGGAATTATTGCTGTTTAAGGACAATTGATGGAATCCAGATCATTAAATGGTGCAAAGCCACATCAAACAAGTGAGCAAACTTGATGCGCATTCTACTTCCATTGCCCATTGAACCTGCTGTGCCATTCTATACGGTCATGGTTTCTACCTTAGCTTCACTATCCTATCCCATCCCAGCACCACATCCGTCAATTCTATTTGTGTCCCAGAATCCATCGATTTTAGTTTTGGTTGTATATTCTGGTGTGAAGAAATCCAAAGAATCACAACTTTTGCACTGAAGGTGTTTCTCTTCAGCTCAGTCCAATATGCCTGACCTTTTACACTGATTACTGTGCCCCAGTTCTCAACTCTGCAGCCAGGGTGAGTGACCTCAGCTTCAGCTTTTGAAACTATGAACTAATTATAGTGTAAAAAGGAGGCCATTCAGCCCGTTGAATTCATCTCAGCATAGAGCAATCGAGTCAGTCCCATTCCGGAGTCTGTTCTCAAAGCCCTACAGGTTTATTTTTTCACATCTGATTTTGTTTTTAATCTTTAGACGTCTCTACTTCTCCTGCCCTAGTAGGCAGAGAGTTTGCAGGTCATCTGCACTTGCTGCATAATCAAGTTGTCTCTCAGGTTCTCCCTGAAATGTGCAAAATCATCAGTCCATGTCCCTTTATTCTTGTACAATAGGCCTCTGGGGACAGCTTTACTTTGTCTACTTTAAGTAACCCGGTCATCAGCCTGTTATCCAATATCAAATGTCACTTCAACTTCCTTTGCTTCATGGAGAACAACTCCAGCTTCTCCAATTAAACCTTGTACTGTAGTTAAAATTCCTCATCCCTGGTAAATCTCCTCTGCTGCCTGTCAAGGACCCGTGCACATTCATGTGCCTGTATGAATTTTGCGTTCTTGCATCAGGTATCTTTTTAGACACTGGAAGTAGAATGCGCATCAAGTTTGCTCCCTCCTTTGATATGACTTTGCACCATTTTCTTACGCTGATGCTGGTCTCACTGGGAGGATTGGGGCAGCAGGATTTGGGGTTTGACATAGGATCTCACTGGTGCTGAACTGCAAGAATCCAAAAGCAAAAAACTGGTCTGTACTTCAAACACAGTGGGAGATTTCTCCTTCACTGTTAACCAAAGACTTGAAGACAGTATGAAAGAAATAAAGAATCAGCAAAACAAGTTCAAGATTGAGATTATTAGGAACATCAAGGAGCAACGGAAGGAATTTTTTTGGCGCCAATATCAGCATTAACAATCTGTGGGTGGGAGGTAAGGTTGGGAGGCAATCTACTTGTTTATTCAGTGCTGCCCTGGAAACCAGACTAACCATAAAATATAATTGTGCAACCCTGGAGCAAATTGGCAGCGGTTGGTAGATTTGCTGAAGATTAACATGTATATTTACACAGCAAATCAGATTTAACTCTTCAGGGTTGGAACAGCACTCTGACCACAGAGAAAAGAACACACATTACCAATGACCAGGTTCAGGATAATGAGCACTTTTTAATAATTGTTTAATTTTATGCCAAATTCGTATTCAAACTACAATTTATACAGCCTGAAGTTTAAAGCATTTCTGCACACAGGCTATGTTGTATTCAAACAGTGCCTTGAATATATTAAAAAAACCCTTTCCTTTATCAGTCGGTGACTAAAAGCTTGGCAAAAGATGCATATTTTAAGAGACATCTTAGTGAAGCGGTGAGAGAGGTGTAGGGGTTTAGGGTGGAGGTTCCAAGGCTCAGGGCAGAGGGCAGTTGAAGGCATAGCTCACTGATGGCACAGCAATTAAAATTAAGCAATTCAGGTAGCCAGAATTGGAGGGAGGCAAGACTGCAGGTGTTTGGAGTGATAGGGATGGGCGAATCCACCAAGGAATTTGAAAGGATGGATAAGAATTGTAGAACCAAGGCATTACCACCGTAGGCCAGCAAGCACAGAAGCTGATCAATAAATGGGATTTGGCGCAGGCAGTCAAAAGGGTAAATTAAAAGAAATAATTGGGGAGGGACCTTCAAGTCCATTCAGTCTAATCCACCTTTTTCATCTTTGCGTTGCTTCATTCACTGGTTTAAATGCATGCAGGGTACATGCCTCAGCCTGGCTACAGCCCAAACTGCTCCTTATTTGTGTGTACATGTCAGTTGCTAAATCACAAAACCGTATTGTCATCTTCCTTTCCTGGTGAATGCATCTGTTATGTTCCTTACACCACTTATTAAAGCTTTTGTCACGTCTCCTCCTCTGACATCCAGCTCCTCTTCGCCAAACCACAGCAAATAGGGATTAAATGGGTTTGCCTCTTGGGTGCTTCCTTCAAGAACCCAAGGTGGTACAACTCTACTTGCAGCCTAACCAAGGTATTCCTCCAGTTTCAGCATGAATTTTAGACATTTAAACCCCCTAAAAAATGATCATCACCCCCTAGAATCCACAGTAAGTGACTGGGCCAATTAACACCATAGAATGTTTCAGCTTCCCTCTGTGTCCTTTCATTTTCACACGTTCTCCAGTCTTAAACAGGAGAGATCTTAAATTTGCCTACAGTGAGCTTCCATTCCTCGTCCACTCAGATTCAAATCCTTATCAATCTTTTTTGCATGATTGGGGCTGCCTCCACAAAGCAAATCTTTCTCCTCACCTCCATAATTTCAAGCCATCAGTCAATTTAACTGCACCAAAAAAACAGAAGTTACTGGAAAAGCTTAACAGGTCTGGCAGCATCTGTGGAGAGAAATCAGAGTTAACATTTTGGGTCGAGCGACCCTTCTTCAGAACTCGACGGTGTGAACTGAATTAATTGTCTTGCATTGTGAGTACTCCTACCCATTGTCATGTGATTTCCTCTAGTCATCTGGAGACAACGCCGTCCATCCATTAGATTCCCAGATCTGCCTGTCTGAATCAGTTACCCATGCCCAGAGACACAGGTCTGTCAAACTTGTGCCCTGGGGAATCCAAAAGTAACACTTGCTTCTTCCTGCACTGTAGTCTTAGTATGTGACTAAATTACTTTTTTCCATCTTGCTCATCAGTAATGCAGGTTTCCGATTTTGGATACATGCCTTCTTTGATTTATAAACTTGTTGCTCGTAAATCTTATCAAAGATGTAAAGGAAACATTGGGCTTTCAGATTTTGTAATTCTACCACTCCAAACCAAACCGCAATGTTACTACACCAGCATTGTTGAAATTTGCCCAGGTTTGGCATGTCCATAAGGAGGATAGGTCAAATTTGGTTAATTACCACACCAGTCTACCTACAATCATCAGCATGAGAGAAATGCTCATTGACTGTGTTATCAAAGAGCACTTGTACAAAAGTCTGCTCACCAAAGTTCAATTTCAATTTCATCAGCATCACTCAGGTCCTGACCTCCTGACTATGTTAGCCAAAACATGGACAAATGAATGAGGAGAGAGTGACAGAATGTGACCGAGCTAAGAGAACCAGCAAAATTGAAGTTAACATGGGAAAGCTCTTCATTGGTTGGAGTCATAACTAGCACTAGTATAATTATAAATAGTTATAGCAAGTTATAACTAGAGATTGTGGGTGTTG
Organism: Rhincodon typus; assembly: GCF_021869965.1. Classification (NCBI taxonomy): domain Eukaryota; kingdom Metazoa; phylum Chordata; class Chondrichthyes; order Orectolobiformes; family Rhincodontidae; genus Rhincodon; species Rhincodon typus. The sequence continues at coordinate 3,600 of NW_025968205.1, forward strand.
GAAACCAATCGTCACAGTTCGAGGGCCTTTCCACAGGAATAACTCATAGTTGAGCCCTAGGCCCAACCATTCTCAGCTGCTTCAATGACCTTTTCTCCATCATAAGCCCAGAAATCAGACTATTCACTAAGGATTCCACAATACCATTCAGACTGTTCAGATAATGAAGTGGTCCTTGCTTATATCAGAAAACCTCCACAACATGCAGGCTGATAAATGGTAAGAGTCAGAAATCACACGACACCAGGTTACAGTCCAACAGGTTTATTTGAAAACACAAGCTTTCGGAGCCTCAATCCTTCTTAACATTTGGAGGAGGATTGAGGCTCCAAAAGCTTGTGTTTTCAAATAAACCTGTTAGACTGTAACCTGGTGTCGTGTGATTTCCAACTTTGCCCACCCCAGTCCAACACCGGCACCTCCACATTATGGATAAATGGTAAATACACTTAGCTGCACAAATGCCAGACAATAATCATCTTCAACAAGATAGAATCTAACCATCCCCCATGATATTCGATGGCATTACCATTGCTGAATCCTCCACTATCGACGTCCAGAAATGTAACTAGAGCAGACATATAAACTTCATTATCTCAGTTGGCTGGACAGCTGCTTTGCAATGCAGAGTGATGGAAAAAATGTAGGCTGGGGTTACCATCAAAGAACCTCCTTTTCACCTTTCCCCTCACCTGTGACCTGGTAGCGCTCAGGTTAAAGTCACCAACAGTCAACTCTCTGTAAAGAGAGAGCAACCCATGGTCAGTAGGACTATGGTGACTTCATCTTTACCACTAATGCAGGTCACAGGCTGGAAATTCCGTGGTAGACAGCTCACCGTTGACTCCCTATCTCCAGGGGACAAGACTTAAGTGCACAGGAAAACCATGAGTCTGGCTCAGACGCCATAAGCAGCTCGACACAATCCAGGAGAAACCAGCCAACTTGATCGGCACCCTGTCCACTACCGACATTCATTTCCTCCATCAATGATGCACAGTGGCTGTGTGTGTATCATCTACAAGTTGCACTGCAGCAAATCAAAGCTCCCTCAACAGTACCCATGATCTTTATCACCTACAAGGACTCGACAAGAGACACATAGGTAAGCACACGGGCTCATCACCACCTGCAGGTTCCTCTTCATGTCACACACCATCTTCCTGTGGAACTATACTCCATCACTGTCACTGGGTCAAAGTCCTGGAATTTCCTCCTCCATAGCACTGTGGGTGTATGTACAAAACATGGACAGCAGCTGCTCAAGATGGCTGCTCACCACCACTTTAATCTGGAATGCATTGACTGAAAGGGTGATTGGTTAACTTTCAAAGTGAAACTGGAAAAATGCTTGAACGGATGAAAACAGGGGAGTGGAAAAATCTGGATAGCTCTTTCAAAGTGGCAGATGTACAAATGTCTGAATAGCCTCCTGCTGCACTCCATGACTCAAGTGTTGAAAACATCCCTTAATGCTCAAACACAATAGCATGTACAATAAAGGGACATGAACTATCCCCTCCATTAGTAGCTGAACATCAAGAAGAAACCTGTAACTGTAACAGAAAACGCTGGAAACACAATAAATGAATCAGCTGTGAAAAGAAAGTTACTTTTGGATACAGCCTAAGTGCCAACATCCCGCCATGGCATCTGGTGGAATTTAAAATCAATTAATCAAGATAACCCGACATAAAGCTAGTCTCGGTAAAGGTGACCATGAAACTATCATTCATTATTGTAAAAAAAAACCCACTTGGTTCATTCATCTCCTCCATGGACCGAAATCTGCCATGCTCGCCTGGTCTGACCTATAGACTCCAGAACCAAACAATGTGGTTGACTCGAGTGCTCTCTGAAATGGCCTAGCAAGCCACTCAGTTCAAGGGGAATTAGGGATTGACAACAAATGCTGGCCATGTCAACGATGCGCAAATAGTCCAGGTCAGATGCAACAACTAGCTAAACAACTTGCGTTTATAAAATGCCTCAACATACAGGAAAAAGAACACTTCAAAAGTTCGCTTTCTAAACAAAATTAGACACCGAGCAACATAAAGAGTTATTAGGACAGACAAGCTAAAGCTTAGTGAAAGATTTAAGTTTTAAATAGTGCCTTAAAGGCAGACAGAAGGGTTTAGTAAGTGAATTCTAGAGTTGGAGGCCATGAAGCTGAGGTCACGGCCACTGAGAGAGGAGTGCTCGGGAGGTAGGAATTGGAGGGGTGCGGAAATCGCTAAGGCTTGAGGGGTTGGAGAAATGGAGTTTGAGGCCTTGGATGGAATTAAAAGCAAGGACGGGAATGTTGATGTCAAGGCATTGCTTGATCAGTAGCCAATGTCAGTGGCTGAGACGGGATTAACAGGGAAATGGGGACTTGATGCAAGCTAGGACCTGGGCAGCAGAATTTTGGCTAAGTTTACAGATGAAAATCCAGCAAGGATTGTGTTAGAACCTTCGGAGGTAATGAAGGCATGGGAGGGTGGGGGTTCAGCAGCAGATAAGCGGAGACAGGGTGATGTGATGGAAGTGTTTTCAGGTGGTCTTGGCAATGGCAATGATAATGATGTGTGGTCGGAAGCTCTTCTTCCTTAACATATCTGAAAGAAAATCAATGATCTGCCTTTGCTTGAATCTACTGTTAATTGCAGTCTTTGAGGCTTTTCTTCCAAATTACACCTTTCGTGGTCAATTTAAATCAGCATTCAACATAAGTTACTCCTCTAAATAAGTAAACATGATGGTGAGCAGACCAGTACACCTTTGCAAGGTCAAGATGTACAAGAAACGAATTTGCGATAGTATCTCCAAAGCACAAATGCAGTGTGGGTTATTCTGGGACATTTAATTCGAGGCAGCATTTTTGTGAGCAGACTGAAAATTTCTCCTTTAATTTTCTTGTTACCTGAATTTGTCCCTCTGAGTGTAATCTTTCGTCGCTTCCTCTGTCATGCTCTCTGTACCTGGTTCCTCTTTGAAAGCCAGTAGGTGCCTCTTGACATACGTACTGTCTTCTGGTTTCTGGAAGAGATCTGGCTTCTTCTCTGTTATACTGGCATGAGCAGGGAAAGGGAGAAGGAATAGACAGGAGTGGAAAACAGCCATCAGAAATCTAAACAGTGGAAGACTGAGTTGTGATACACTGCACAGTACTCTCTCACATGAAACCGAAGATCTTGCTTCAACAGCCCATGAGGTCTCAGTACAAAATCCAAACTGATGTTCCCACAACAGTGCTGAATCAATGCTACAATCAAGACAGTGGTTATTCAGTTGAGATGCTAATCAGAGGTGGCCTTCCCCAAGTAGACTTAAAAGATTCTACACTCACTATTATGAAGAACAAGGCGAGCTAAAATCATCGTTTTGGACAATATTTATTGTTCAATCAACAGCATTTGGGTCACGGGAGGTGCAAGAGAGGAAAACAAGGAGGTCACTAATAAACTGCTGTCTGAGGAAGCTTGATGTGCAGAAATTGGCTGCTGTATTAGTTAGCCAGTGCCTACAATTCATATAGTTAACTTTCTGTAAATGATTTATCTTGCAGATAGCATTTAACAGATGAAGCTCTTCCCCCTTTTGTAATGTTCTATGTAGCTCTGGTTAAACAGGAGGATTTGCTTGTGAAGACTGTTAAACTCATTAACTAGGAAACGCAACCCATGAACTGCACCTGCACAGTTATTGATTTAAAGCCGACAGTGTAACATAAGCTCAATCCCTGTAACAACAACATCTGCACAGCCAGTGAGTTTTGTTATTTAACGATCACATTTAGCAGACTCTAAAATTAGAGGTTGGAACGCTCAGCAAGTGAGCCTTTTATTCTCAATGCAAAAATTAGTCAGTGAAACAGAGGCCTGCAATTATAAAGCAACGTTCCATTTCATCCAAAAACCGCAAACATTGCTGATCAAAAATCAGATCTAGCTCATGGACAGGTGTTCATTAAATACATGCAATGCAATTTGACAGCACCAGCCGTCTAAAAACATTTTCACTGAGAAGGGAGTGGATTAACACCCAATTAGATGAGAAATAAGGGCTCACTTCTAACCCTGATTTCAAGCTTGCCTATTTTAATTGGACCAGGAGAAATGGCACTGACCAAAAAACCTGTCCCACCCGTACTCCCTTTTCAGAAGAGCTTTATAAAATCTAAACAATAAAGTTAAGGACCTGAAACTTTTAACTCTGATTTACTGAGCACTTCAAGGTTTCAGTTTAAAAAAATTCTCACTTTGAAATGGGTCAGTATTTTGCTGTCTTCATCCATTAGATGTCTTACTGTGTTGAATGGGTTGGCTCCATGGATAGTACCGATATCTCTGAATCACAAGGTTCTGGGTTTAAGCTCCACTTAAGAGCCCATAATCTAGGCTGACATTCCAAGGGCTACACTATCAGAGGTGTCACCTCTCGAGCTTCAGCATGCTTTATCCAAAAGATACACTGCAGCAACAAAGCAAGGTTTCATCAACATGCTCCAAACCTGCAGATTTAACTGCCCAGATGATCAAAGGCAGCATACACATGCAAACAAGTCCTCAGAAAGTCCCCTCCAAATCACATTATCCATGTCTTGGAACTGCATGGAACCAGTGACAATGAAGAAACAGCCAGGTCCCTGGAATTGCCCTCCTACTGGTACTGTGCATGTACCTGCACCATATAGATTGCAGCAATTCAAGGTGGTGGCTCAGCACTACTTTCTCAAAGGGCAAGGACAAAACGTGACAGCCTATCACCAGTTTTATTCACTCCAACAGTGGTGGATGTGTCTTCAGTTACCTTGGCCGTAAGCTCCGAAATTCCCTCCCTCCACCTCTCTGGATATTTACTGCTCTTTCTTTCTGGGCGTGTGCTACTTGAAAAAAATTACTACTTTCAACATTTGACATTCAAACATCAATACTTTAAGATATGAAAAGAAAAGCCTCTCAGATGGCTGCAAAAGGGCTCCACAGTGAGAATTCAAAGAGCAGAAGTGTCACCAGTGTCCTGGACAAAATTCATCCCTAGTCATCTGAAACAAAAGTCAAATGAGATGCTATTTGGAAACACTGTAGTGCAAATATTGGCAGCTGGGTTTCTCATACTGAGCCAGTGACTATATTTTGGAAGTACTTCGTTCATTATGAAGTGTTTTGGAATGCTGGAGTTATGAAGTGTGCAACACAAATTCAACTTCTTCAAATAGTTTGATTCGAACCAACAGATTTTTTAATCACCGGAGCTCCCCATATTCTGTCACAACATTCCTCAAACTCATGGCCAACTAACACTATTTTAACACCTCACCGTTTCACATACTAAATCGCCTTCCTCTCTCGAGGCAAATATGCATTTTATTGGTGCCAACTTCGTTATTTGTGTTAACAGACAACTGCATTACTAAATTGGTTTTTTGCCACCATGAGATACCTCAAATGACTACATAGTTGATAATCACTTTTGATGTTACAACATCGGTTGCACATGAAAAAGGTGTTAAAACATCAACTGCACATAAAAAATGCGAGCTGATGGGATTTCTGCTATTACCTCCTAATCTTCAACTATATCGCTTCTTAATTAATTTTTTCTTATCGATGAACTTTCTACACACTTCCTGGCTGATAAAGTGCTTTGGAAGAATAATCACTGTGATAATGTAGGAAACACAGCAGCCAATTTGTGTACGAAACATCAAACAGTGGCCTCTTTACCCTCTCAAACGTGTACGGGAGAGAGAGAGACCAAAGCCATTATTGGGAAGGAGCAGTGAAATTTTCCCTGCTGGCACTCCCTTTGCCTTTTGTTCTGAGGCACCATTACTATCTGTTCCACTTTGGTCTTCTGCCAATTTCTCTAAGTATAAAACCTATTACTTCTGCAGCCCTCTTCAGTTCCAAAGAATTTAGTCAACTTGAAACGTTAACTGTTAGTCTTTCCACAGCTGCTGTCAGACCCAAGCTTCTCCAGCACTTGGTTTTTACTTTAGATGTCTAGAAAGCATAGTACTTTGCTTTAATTTGACAAATGTGATTTGTTGCTTGTTCAACTGATATTATAGTTGAGGGATTAATGCTGTTGAGGACAGTGGGGAAAATGTCACTATTCCTCTTCAAATAGTAGCTCTGGTCTCTTTTACACTCTGTCAAAGAGGCAGAGGGCCTCTGTTTCATGCTTCATGTACAAGTTGGTCGCTGTGTTTCCCACATTACCACAGTGACTATTCTTCATAAATACTTAATTGGCCAGAAAGCATGTAGAAAATTCACTGGTCATAAAAAGGTGCTGTAGAGTCAAGTCCTTTCAAAAAAAAAGTAGTATTGGAAAGATGGTCCCTTGAACAATGTAGTACTCCGCAGCACAAGAGAGTCAGTCAAAATATTGTGGTCAAATATTAAGATGGACTTACAGCATTCGATGCAGAGTGTGACACCCACTAATCTACATAAAACCCAAAATGAGATGAATTTGGGAGTGAGGTGTGACACAGTTCACAGTCAGTTTACTGCTGCTCAAGCTTCTACTTTCATTATAGCAACAGGGCAAATGATTACAATATGATTTCATTTTTCAATTCCTTCTTGATGTATCCAGAGCATTTCTGCAAAGTTACTTGCTTCACCGGTTCAAAAGTAACATCTTTGGAGAGTATAGCAGTAATTTGATACATGACACCGTGATTAGAATGAACAAGAGAAAGCTCTCCGTCAGTGGAGGTCTCCCTCATTCCATGAGGAGCTCTGTCATAGACTCTCAGATACATCTGTCAACAGCTTCATTACTGCTGTAACAAGTTGTAATTACCTCATCTTTAATGCAGTAAAAGGCCTCAAGGCACTTCAAAGGAGCAAATTTCAAAAAAACACAACCTGACATCATGCCATATTAGGGCAAATATTGAAAGTAGTAATTTTTTCCAAGTAGCACACCCACCGAAAGAAAGAGCAGTAAACATCCAGAGAGATGGAGGGAGGGAAATTCAGAGCTTATAACCGGGGTCATTGAAGACACAGCCACCACTGTTGGAGTGAATAAGACTGGTGATATGCAAGATTGACACAGCCGAACTGGAGGAATGCAGTGAATTTGGACGGTTCCAAGACTGCGAGATTAGAGATGGGGGGAGTGGTGTAACATCATAGAGGGATTCATGTGTGTAGAAATCATGCAATGACCAAACTTCTGGAAGGCAAACAAGATGGTAACTTTTCATTTCTTCGTCAGCATTCCTACAGTGTACTTTTCATTACACAGGGTGACATGTTAAAGGGGAATAATTTCTCCCCCCATGAAAGTGTCTTAACTTTGAGTCTATGAGTGACTGCTGTTGGTTGCACATCTACAATCACACTGTGGCTAATCTTCATATTGCCACCTGACAGGATTTAAACTAGGACAGCAAATCTTGAGTTGAGTGGCAGGGGATAAGAAAAGGACAGATGGATGATTGGCAGGTGATGTTTCAAAGTCAAGTTTAGCCTTTCAGGTCAAGAGATCGAAATGAAACAATTCCTGATGTGACAACCACTTGCACTTTATTGCTTTCATACTTTTGGAAATGTCGCAAAGGTAGCTGCTTCCCTGAAGCTGTAAGCAGCGCAAGGCACTGTTTTCAGGCTGTGGTGCCAGAAATAACGTACTTGGTATTTTACGGTGAGTTAGTCTGAGGTTGGATAGTCATGACTTCAGTGGGGTTCCCTCTGGACGGCCAAAGCAGTTTTGAAGTTCAGAAGAGAGGTACCCAGAGATGGGCCAATCTTTCACAGCTGACCCTCCAATCAGTGGACAGCACTTTCGCTTCTGTTTCAACAGGTTATGGGTTTTAAACTCACTCCAGAAACCTGAGCACAAAATGTAGCCAGCCAAATTCCCAGTGCTGTTCTATGCAGCCAATTGTTTATATTGCAACAATGACTCCACTTCACAGGGAAAGCTCTCACTGACCGTAGAACACTTTAAAAGGTGCTGAGGAACCACTGTCCCAATTCTGAGCGCCATTTACTTTCAACAAGAGCCTTAAAGCTTGAGGATCGTGAGGGGATGTGCTTCAACTCGGAGACTATGGATTGCATCATTGACAAACCACAAGACTGCGCTAGGCCTGAACTGACAATTATGCACAAGCCTTTTGGAAACCTGAAGACGAAAACAAAAAAAAAAAGGCAGTGGTTGCTAGATAGAAGGGCACAAAAGGATTGTATGTGAAAGAGGTGGTTCTCTTCAGCACTTGACTTAAATGCAAACTGATCTTCACCCACTTCACTCACACTATACTTAATCCCCATTTCACAAATTGCATGAGTGACCCAGGAAATTGAAAAAGTTTTGCAAGGCAAAACTAACTATAAGGCACCTCTGACTGTTTGTCCTGCAATCTGCCCTCAGCCACAATGCAGGTAGGGGGGGAAAACATCATGGTGGGATTCAAAAAAGATGTGCAGAAATCATGCAACAACCAAAATCCTGAAAGCAAACAAGATGGCAATTTTTTCATTTCTTCGCCAGCACTTCAACTGTATATATTTCTATACACAGGATGACATGTTAGTGGGGAATAATTTCCCTCCCAGTGAAGCAACTAAAATCATGTAGGGCTTGTCAGTGGTAGATCAATGAGCATCTGGCACCAATTCAAGTCAGCATCCCAAATTAGGGCATGATGTGGTCCATTATCCAAATCAATCCCCGTTCAACTGTTACTAACCAAACAGAGAGAATCAGTAGACTTTAAACTTATGTCAAGTTAGAGTAAGCCACTCTGCAGGATTCAATTGTGCCCAGCCTCAATACCATTTGTTTTTTCCTTCATGGGATATGGACGTCACTGGCAGTACTAGCATTTGCTGTCCCTCCCTTATTCCCTTTGAACAACTGATTTGCCAGGCCATGTTACAGGGTAGTTAAGAGTCAACCACATTGCTGCAGGACTGGAGGCCAAAATGGGTAAGGTGGCAGCTTTACTTTCCTAAAGGAAATTAGATAGTAGCAATGAGCTGCTTCCTTGAAGTCATGGGCTGCAAGTACACCCACATTGCTGTCTGGAAAGGTGTTCCTGGGTTCTAACCCAGCAACAATGAAGAAAGACAATATACCTCCTCGTGAAGAAGGTACGTGGTTTGGAGAACTTGCAGGTAGAGGCTGATCTGCTGCCCTTGTCTTTTAGGAGGAAGAGGTTGCAGGCTTGGAAGGTGCTGTTAGAGGAGCCTTGCTGCAGCTCTGTATTCTGCACAATACATGGCTGCTACATTGCATCATTGGTGGGGAGGCAATGAACACTTAAGATGGTGGACAGGGTGCTGATCAAGCAGGTTGCTTTGAACTGCAGGGATGTAAATGTGCAGAGTTTATAGAGTTACAAAGGAAGCAAGGGTATGACAGGATTTGAAAAAGAGGATGAGAATTTTTGAATGGAAGAAATGCTAGACCAGGAGTCCAGCTCACCCTCAGCTCCTAAAATCAGAAACTAAAGAAAATGTAAGCTTGAGAAAGGTATCACCATAAGAACACCTCACCACTTCTCTCTCCAATGAGGCGACACAGAAACACAGAAAAGACAAGTAGGCTATTCGGCCCTTCGAGACTCCTTTGCCATTCAGTAGGATCATGGCTGACCATCCAACTCAATACCCTGTTCCTGTTTCCTCCCCATACTCTTGAATTAGTCTAACAACTATACCTAACTCTTCTTGAAAAAAAATTCCAACTCTAGTGAATATAATCCAAATCGATCTAGTCTCTCTTCACACGTCAGTCCTGTTATCCAAAAGATCAGTCCGGCAAAGCTTTGCCGTTCTCCCGCCATAGCTGGAACATCCTTCCTGAGATAAGGCGACCAAAAAACAAATTCTCACCTGGCAGGTCCAAAAGTGAATGCAACGAAGAGCAGAAAGACCATCACACACACTGCTTTACGATTACCAGAGCCCAATTTCAATTCTGTGTTCTGAAAATTAAAAAGGTGGGAAGGCACATCAATAAAATGTTAAACAAATCTGCATCAATCTCTGTCCATGGATACAAGTCTAATGAACTGATGGTTTGAGAGTTCTGCTATTTGAAAGAATTCCAAATCATTTAGTTGGGTATTGCGTACTGTAGGCCACTGAATTCTACAAGTTCCAGTCCTTCAATCTCATCTGGAACCATACATGTGCAAAATGTGGCAGTGATCTACTGCCACAATAATTCATCATGGGAATTCTGGCATTTCCTCCCAGTCTCGTTCAGTCAAAGACTGAGGAGCAACATTAAGCTAACCTGCCAGTTCCATCAATTGTCATGGGATTCTCGCCTGATTATGGTCACCTCTCCAAAATGTCAAAGTCGCTGCAGGAAAAGGTGACACCACTGACACTTTGCTAAGTGTGAATTTGCACTTGATTAAAGAATGGGAGATCAAGTGCACGATTCAGGAACTAAACCCAAATGATGTTTCAGCTTCAAAGAGCAAACACACCACCATACTTTCTCAAGCATGCCCTGTGTTTAATAAAACAAATTGTTATTTTCACAATAATTGAAATTGTGGAAAAATAATTTACAGATGTCCTACACAGGATGGGATGCCAGGAGGTTGAGTTCAAAGGAAAGTGACACACAGGCACTGCGAAGTATTGATCATGCAGGAACAACAGTTCTGCACAACCGCTCCATGCTAGGGTTCATCAGCCTCCTGCCGCCCTTCATTGCTCAACTACATGAAAGAAAAGTAAGCCAAGCATTATTAGAACTAGAGACGGTTGCATCTATTCATTGGTTATTTCTGATTATAGATTAACTTCTGGTTCACCGCAGTAGTATTATCCCTACTGGACAATAGTGCATGGGCAGCGGTTCAAAGGAACTGTGGTATGGGCAACAAATGCTGGCAGCCAATGACACACTCATCCCAAGAATAAAGAAAAAACTTTCAAAGAAAAATGCTTCAACATAGAATACATTTTTCTACGATAACTGCTACATATCTCTTTACTTTTAATACGACTCTCTCTCTGTCCGGTATCTTTTATACAAGGGCACGCCCTTAAAGACTCCTCTCGGATCATCACTCAACATTTACTTCTTTTTAGGAGCAAAGAGTCCCGACTGTTCAGTCTGGTTTGTTGTGGGGTTAAAGGCACAAATGCTGCCCCCTGTCAGGTTATGCTGGTTTTATTGGAGATGCCAGTGATCCCTCCTGTCAGATCTACTTGTTTCTTGGTCTACTTTGTGCTTTCATCACTAACAAGCAGCATCATCTTCTGATGTTGGAGAGACTTCTTTTTTACAACACTGCACACTAAATGTAGCCAACACAGTTCAGTGATTACAGAGTGGGGCGCTCACTGAGAATGCAGTCGTTTCACAATCGTAATCAGGATTGGATTTTTGTTTCAGTTTTATTACATTAAATTCAAATACCCTAGCTGCCACAATAGGATTTTTCTTTCATGTGATTAATCCAGTTACAGATCCACTATGGAATCATGTTCAAGTTGTAGTCGAATGCACTTTCCCTCCAATACATACTTTTACTGTCTCAGTCTTAAAGGGTGACTTCAGAATTCCCATTAAACCAATGCGGTGATAGAATCAGAGGGGAGATGAGGTGAGATTTGTTTTACACATTCAAGGCAGAGATCGAGGGAAAGAAATTCTCACTAAGGCCAGTGAGTGATTGGAGATCCTTTTTGAAAGATGGTGGAGGCAGAGTCTTTACTATCTGTAAGCCAGAGGTAGGTACATTCTTGATAAGCTAGTAATGAATGATTAGTTTGGACAGGACTGTGGAACGATCACATCAAACACAATCTTATTACATGGCAGAGCAGACTCTACTCTTGCTCCTAGTTTGTAAATTTGTATGTACTTTTGCATGTTTAAAAAAAAAATCAAGCAACCTAATCGACTCTACATCCTCACACCCTGCTTCCTGTAAAGGCTCCATTCCATTCTCTCAGTTGCTCCGTCTCTGTCGCATATATTCATACGTGGCCAACTTCGACAAGGGAGCCTCTGAAATGTCCACCTTCATCCTGAACCGAGGACTCCCCAGCACCATTGTCGACAGGGCCCTCAACCGGGTCTGATCCATCTCCCACACTTCCACCGTCACCCCTTATCTTCCCTCCCGCAGTGATAGGGTTCCCCTTGTCCTTACCTACCATCCCACCAGCATCCACATCCAGAAGATCAGACGCCATTTCTGCCACCTCCACCAAACACATGTTCCCCCACCCTTCCTTGTCCTCCTTCCGCAGGGACCATTTCTTCAGGGACACCTTGGTCCACTCTTCCTTCACCCCCAACACCTTACCCTGCAACCAGCAAAGGTGGAACAGCTGCCTATTTACCTCCTCCCTCCCCAGTATCCAAGGGCCCAAACATACCTTCCAGGTGAAGCAACACTTCAACTGTACTTCCCAGAATCTAGTCTGCTGCCTTCACTGCTCACAATGTGGTCTCCTCTACGTTGGGGAAACGAAGCGTAGACTGGGTGACCGCTTCACAGAATATCTAGGTTCTGTTTGCAAAAAAGACCGAGCTTCCGGCTGCTTGCCGCTTTAACACACCATCCTGGCCAACATCTCTCTCTCTGGCTTGCTGCAGTGTTCCAGCGAAACTCAACACAAGCTGGAAGAACACCACCTCATTTTCTGCTTGGGGACCCTGCAGCCCTCTGGACTCAATATCGAGTTCAATTATTTTAGGGCCTAAACTGTCCCATGCCCTAGCCCCCTACCCCAAACACTAGGCCTTATTACATAGCCTGCCATTACATACTACCTATTGTTAGTCACTAATAGTCCCCATTAACAGCTCCTCCCCCTCCTAGCCAGATCGTTATTAACTCCTTGTCTATCTAACTGCTCTTCTCTCTCTTTGGGCTCTATCATTTACTCCATAGCCCATTCCCCTCCCTTTTTCTGCATATAAACCAATGTCTTCCTAGCTACTATCAGTTCTGAGGAATGGTCACCAGACACGAAATGTTAACTCCGATTTTTTTCTTCACAGATGCTGATAAACCTGCTGAGCTTTTCCAGCAACGTCTGCTTTTGAACCTAATCGAAGATTTTGGTGAAGCAAAGACAAACTAAACTGCAATGTAATAAAGTGACACACAGTTTGGGTGTACAAACAAGAGAAGACCAGGGCAGTTCAGAGTTCCACACTGAGGAGCAGCCGGAGTCAAATGCAGACTCACTGCAGACAAATCTGGAACATCACCACCCCCTCCTGGCTGGTAAAAGAAAGACATCTTGACTGGAGGTAACTGCTGCTGTTACTGCACTGGTAAATGACATGCTATGGAACAGCCAGAAAACAAACTGCTTAGACCTGAGTAGCTGTACATTGTACAGTCTAAAGAGTGTTTTTTTACAAAATTAGCTTTCCAACAAGTTAGGCTGCTGCCTACACCATGAGGTGCCATTAAGGGTTACAGGGGGAAGGAGGGAGAATGGGGTCGAGAAACATGTCAGCCAGGATGGAATGGCCTAAGTCTGCTGCTATATCTTATGGTCTAATACTATGGCCTCAACTCCATAATCCTGGGCTCCCTTTGTCTATCAATAATCTTTCTAGCCCAGTCTTGAATAAATTCAGCAACCTAGTCTCCACTATTTTACGGGAAGGGAATTCCAGAAGTAAATGGCACTCAGTGGGGGGGAGAAAAAAACAAAACAACCATCTCCTCATATCCATCTTAAGTGAGATGTTTTACTCTTGAACCATGTTCCCTGGCTATAAATTTACAGCACAGGAGGAACATCAGCATATCCAGTCCCCTCAGCATTTTATTCATTTCACAAAGAACTAGTGCCTTTTGCCTTAACAGCAGAGAAGGTAAACGGGGAGATTTGACAGAGGTGCTCAAATTCATTAAGGATTTAGAGAAGGAAAACGATGAAATGACTCAAAGGTCAACAATCAGAAGGTACAGATTTAAACTGAATGCAAAATAACTGAAAGTCACAGAAGGGATTGTATTGTTTGGACAAGTTGCCAGGTTTTGGAATGCACAGGAATTGCATACAGATTCACAAGCAATCTCTCAAAGAGGATTCGGATAAATAAGACCATAAGAAATAGGAGAAGGTGGCCGTCCAGCCCCTCAAACATGCTCTGTCATTCAACAGGATCATGGCTGATCTGACATTCTTGCCCTTTTCTTGTAACCCTTGTTTCCCCTTCTGATTAAGCTTAAATATATACAAGGATTCTGCCCCCACAGCTCTGTGACAAGGAGTTCCAAAGACACTCAATCCTCAGAGGAGAAACTCCTCCTCACGTCAGTCTTAAATTGGCACCCCTTAATTCTGAGACTACGCCTTCTGGTCCTGGACTCTTCCATGAGGGGAAACACCTTCTCAGCATTAACCCTAATAAGCCCTTAACAGTCACTGAAATACTTGAAAGAGAAATGACATCAGGAATATGGTGCAAGATTGGGAAAGTAACTGCATTGCTCTGAGCTTGCGCAAGCTCTTTCGAAGGCTGAAAATTTTCTGTGCTACAGTTTTCAGCTATAAAGAGTTGCAAACTCTACAACTTATCAATGGTTTGCACAACATGCAAAATGCTTCCCCAACTAGACAAATCCAGTCTGCCTTTTTTAAAGAAATACACAGGTCCAATACAACCAATTCTAAAATCTTTGCTAATTCAGAATGTGACCTGGTCAATTAGGTCCACCATCCTGAAGCGACAGTGCCATGCTTAAAACCAAAAGTCAGCTTCGAGGCAAAAAGAAAAATGCTGATCAAACAACAAAAAATAAACCATCATTATTACAGGTCCCACCACATCCCAGAAGAGAAGTAGGTTTTTTTTTAAAAGACTGCAGTTACGTTGTACACAGTAATACTGTAAAAGCAGTAAATAAGATCACCGATAGTAGGAACTGCAGATGCTGGAGAATCCGAGACAACAAGGTGCAAGGCTGGATGAACACAGCAGGCCAAGCAGCATCATAGGAGCAGAGAGGCTGACGTTTCGGGCCTAGACCCTTCATCAGAAAAGGGGGAGGGGAAGGGGGTTTTGAAATAAATAGGGAGAGAGTGGGAGGCGGATAGAAGAGGGATGGAGGAGAGGATAGGTGGAGAAGAAACAAACAGGTCGAAGAGGCGGGGATGGGGCCAGGAAAGGTGAGTGTAGGTAGGGAGTTAGGAAGGGGATAGGTCAGTCCAGGGAGGACGGACAGGTCAAGGGGGCGGGATGAGGTTGGTCGGTAGGAGATGGAGGTGCGGCTTGAGGTGGGAGGAGGGGATAGGTGGGAGGAAGAACAGGTTAGGGAGGCAGGGACGAGTTGGACTGGTTTTGGGATGCGGTGGGGGGAGGGGAGATTTTGAAACTTGTGAAATCCACATTGATACCATTGGGCTGCAGGGTTCCCAAGCGGAATATGAGTTGCTGTTCCTGCAACCTTCGGGTGGCATCGTTGTGGCACTGCAGGAGGCCCAGGATGGACATGTCGTCTGAGGAATGGGAGGGGGAGTTGAAATGGTTCGCGACTGGGAGGTGCAGTTGTTTGTTGCGAACCGAGCGTAAGTGTTCTGCAAAGCGGTCCCCGAGTCTCCGCTTGGTTTCCCCGATGTAGAGGAAGCCACACCGGGTACAGCGGATGCAGTATACCACATTGGCAGATGTGCAGGTGAACATCTGCTTGATGTGGAAAGTCTTCTTGGGGCCTGGGATGGGGGTGAGGGAGGAGGTATGGGGGCAGGTGTAGCACTTCCTGCGGTTGCAGGGAAAAGTGCCGGGTGTGGTGGAGCTGGAGGGGAGTGTGGAGCGGACAAGGGAGTCACGGAGAGAGTTGTCCCTCCGGAAAGCAGATAAGGGTGGGGAGGGAAAGATGTCTTTGGTGGTGGGGTCGGATTGCAGATGGCGGAAGTGTCGGAGGATGATGCGTTGGATCCGGAGGTTGGTGGGGTGGTACGTGAGGACGAGGGGGATTCTTTTTTGGTTTTTATTGCGTGGACGGGGTGTGAGGGATGAGGTGCGGGAGATGTGGGAGACACGGTTGAGGGCGTTCTCGACCACCGAGGAGGGGAAGTTACGGTCCTTGAAAAACGAGGACAACTGAGATGTACGGGAGTGGAATGCCTCATCCTGGGAGCAGATGCGGCGGAGGCGAAGGAATTGGGAATAGGGGATAGCATTTTTGCAGGAAGGTGGGTGGGAGGAGGAGTATTCTAGGTAGCTGTGGGAGTCGGTGGGCTTGAAATGAATATCGGTTTCTAGGTGGTTGCCCGATATGGAGACAGAGAGGTCCAGGAAGGGGAGAGAGGTGTTAGAGATGGTCCAGGTAAACTTAAGGTTGGGGTGGAAGGTGTTAGTGAAGTGTATGAACTGTTCGAGCTCCTCGTGGGAGCACGAGGCGGCGCCGATACAGTCATCAATGTAACGGAGGAAGAGGTGGGGTTTAGGGCCGGTGTAGGTACGGAAGAGGGATTGTTCCACGTAACCTACAAAGAGGCAGGCGTAGCTTGGGCCCATGCGGGTACCCATGGCTACCCCCTTTGTCTGTAGGAAGTGGGAGGAATTGAAAGAGAAGTT
>NW_025968205.1:20535-25000 GCF_021869965.1 Rhincodon typus
CTCCCTACCTACACTCACCTTTCCTGGCCCCATCCCCGCCTCTTCGACCTGTTTGTTTCTTCTCCACTTATCCTCTCCTCCATCCCTCTTCTATCCGCCTCCCACTCTCTCCCTATTTATTTCAAAACCCCCTTCCCCTCCCCCTTTTCTGATGAAGGGTCTAGGCCCGAAACGTCAGCCTCTCTGCTCCTATGATGCTGCTTGGCCTGCTGTGTTCAAATAAGATCACCGAGCAGTTCTCGGGGTTTTTCTACCAGTGTTGCTTGGGAGAAGTAGTGACTCAGGAGATTGGAGACAGCTGACTTCTCAATTAATGCAATGCGAGATTTCATTTACGTCTTCTGGATGGAAAACTGCACTATGTACCTGCAGTGACATGTACATATTATATATATACACACGCGCGTGCAAAGCAACACGACTAATCACATGTCTCACCTCTGACATGATGCTGTCTAGCTTCTTTTTCAGCAGTGAGTTCTCCCTTTTCAGCTTCTCATTCTCATTGAGTGCCTCGCGCAATTTGCTCTCCAGACCCTGGAGGTATTCTTTCTTTTTTTTGCGGGACTGGCAGGCTGACTCACGATTCTTGATCATTCTCTGCTGGCGCTTTAGCAACTTGATCTAAACGAAGTGGAGTTTTACACAGAGTTACATTGAAGTTCACGCTGGTATTTATGCTTTGTGTGAAATTCTTCCAACATGTCTTGATCTAGCCCATTAACACATCTTTTTGTCTTTGTTCCTCGTGATTAACTACTTTACTCTCTCAACAGTTTCATGCTATTCATCTGAACCTTGCTTGATCAAGACTGAGATCTCTGTGATCCCACTGTAGACTTTTTAGACCCCTTTCAGAGTTCTGGAGAAAGGTCACGACCTGGAACGTTAATTCTGATTTCTTGCTACAGATGTTCCCAGACCTGCTGAGCTTTTCCAAAAATTTCTGCTTTGGTTTCTGAGTTACAACATCCACAGTTCTTTTGGTTTTTCTTTCAGTTACCCCCTCTCTCAATTTCGTCACCTGACTTTTGGTTCAACATTTTCAAAGAAAAAAATCTTTGTGGACAGTGGGTATCACTGGCAAGGCCAGTATTTGTTGCTTATTCTAATAATCCTGAAGATGGTGAAGCTGCAGTTCACCTAGTGTAGATACATCTTCCTCCTGCTCCTACCTTCTTTGCTTCCATGCCACCCAAATTCAGCACCAGAATTTCCTAAAATGTATTCATTTCACTTTCAGATAATATTGATCAAATTTAAAGCTAAAAGAGTTATTTTTCAGTGGCTCAGTGGTTAGCATTGGTCACAGCACCAGGGACCCGGGTTCGATTCCACCCTCTGGCCACTGTCTGTGTGGAGTTTGCACATTCTCCTAGAGTCTGCATGGGTTTCCTCCCATAGTCCAAAGATGTGCAGGCTAGGTGGACTGGCCATGCTAAATTGCCCGTAGTGTCCGGGGTGTGTAAGTTAGGTGGATTAGCCATGGGAAATGCAGGATTACAGGGAAAGGGAACAGGGAAGGGTTTGGGTGGGATGCGGACTTCTTGGGTCAATTGGCCTGTTTCCACATTGGAGGGATTCAACGATTCTATGATATCCAATCTCCAGCAGTTATTGTACTCACGTCGATCTCGGAAGTATTAGTTTCTGTCTGTGTAGGCGCGGGCACGATTGGTTTGGTGGCGGACTTGTTGATAGCGATTTTGTTGCAGATGCCATTGGCTTGCTTACAGTTGCTGGCGACCCCATTCACTCCTGGTACTTTGATCAGTCCCTGGACAGGAATTCTTACCAGGTCTGACTGGGCCAGAACCACAGACTGCCTCGATACTGGGCAAAAAAAGACAACTTTTAACACAAGAATCCTCCAAAAACACATTCCACTTTGTCGCACTCAATTTATTAAGGGAAAAGGCCCAGATATACAAAGCGTATAATTATTTTTTAATTACATTGGATGGCACAGCGAGGAGGTAGCTACCCAACTTTCACTGTTTTTTTTGACAAGCAATCGCATTGATCCCACCCTTTCCCGATTCCAAATCGCACTCCAAATAGTCCAGCTTCAAGATTCTTTTTAATCTTAAATTTCATTAAAGTTAACACTGTCTGACTCTTCTTTAAATCACCTTTTCAGACAACGTTCTACAGTATAGGAAAACACAGCGCTAATAAAGGTCTCTGACAGTGACTGCATCGGGTTTGTTTGCCAAGATGTCCCTCTCTGGATACTCATACACAATGCAGATGGATTCTGAAAAGGTAATTACTTCCTCTTGCAGGATACAGCAGCCTGTGGTCAAACCCCCTTGCTGCTGGATTACAAACTGCAAGTAGCTGCTCTGCTAAAGATTCCCCATTTCTTTATGGCCAAGAGTGTTAAGTATCTCCCATCACCAATGGGAATGTTAACCAGCTGTCCTGTATCACAACAGGAAACTGGGATGTTATACAAAATAGCTATGCTATCAAAAGGGCAAGTCCCCAATGTCATTTTACAAGCCTTACAGGAATGCTGAAACAACAGCTCACTCAGTTACTGGTGCTTATCCCGCCATTCAATAAAGATCACGGTGATCTGCAACACAGCTTCTCTGGACTCTGTCCCATATTCTCCAACTTCCTTCTGTTAACAAATCTGGCAATCGTGGATTTAAAACAGACAACTGATCAAACATAAATTGCCACAAGTGGAAGACAGTTCCAAACTTCTACCACCTTTTGCAAGGAATGCTTTTTGAATATCACTTGAAATGTTTGGCTATAAATTTTTATCCTTTTAATCTTAGTCTGTCCAGGTAACATTTTGCTACATCTCCACTGTACTCTCTCCAAGATCTCAATGTCCTTCCCAAGGCTGAACAGAATATTCCAGGCATAGTGTAACCAGAGCAATATATAGTTGTAACATTACTTCTATCTCTTAGTGTCTTTGTCTTCTAATAGAAAGACCAGCAGCTTTTTAATCAAGCAGAATAAATGATCACAGTGCACATGGTGTTGATAGCACTATTTGGATTGCGACAGGACTGCCTCAGAGATCATATCACTGGAACGCATGACCGATGTATAACTGCATCTGTTCAAAACGGTCTTTTAAAGCTACAAGGGAACAATTAATTACAAGGTCTTTACCATCCCAGTTCATCTGCAGTTAAATGAACCACAGTTGAAAAGCAGAGTCTTTGACGCTAAAGCTTTCAGAGTATGAATTTTGATTTAATGGAGATACGGGGGTGCACGTGTCTGGACTCCAATTTAATTCGGAACATTGCTGAATCAGCCCATATGCAAACATTTTTGCAGCTTTGCTCCTGAGTATTTAATCCTTTCAAGGGAACATGTAGGGAGAGAGCAAATACAATTTGTACATTGTTTCTTTATACAACGTTCATTAGCGCCATCAAGTGGTGAAAAGTAAACAGTGCATTAGAGCAACAACTGACATTGGCATTGTGTCTTAGTTAAAAGAAAAGTTTAAGAGCCTCACAGGAGTATTATCAAAAAATTTGACTGAGCCTCATAAGACACAAGGATAAATGATCAAAGGCTTGGTTAAATAAGTAGGTCTGAAGGATTGTCTCAGGAGAGAAGAGGTTTAGGGAGGGCAATTTAGAGCTTGGAACTGGACAGTTGAAGGCATAGCCAACTGTGCTGCTATCACAATCAGGCATGCCTGAAAGGCACAAATGGAGGAGAGCGGATATCTTTGGATGGCTGCAGGACTAGAGTAAGTTTTATAAATAGGAAAGGTTCATGCTGGGATAAGGATAAGAATTTTAAGCTCAAGTTGTTGCTGGATAAGCTGCCAATATAGGTCAGGGAGTACTGGATAATGGGTGAAAAGGTTTAGTTGCAAATTTCTTCACATTTCCATTGCTTCTTTTGCTAATTAACCAAATTCAATAGAAAGAGGTTCTCCCCATGCACTCTGTCCCCTCCGTCACAATTTTGCATACCTCTTTCAAACTTCCTCTTAATCCTTGCTTCTCCAAGGAATATAGCCCCAAATTTTCCAATCTCTCCATGTAGCTGAGGTTCCTCATCCCTGGAATCATTCGTGTGGATCTTTTCTGCACTCAGTCAAATGTCATTTAATCCTCTAGAAAGTGCAGTGTCCAAAATTTGACACAATACTCTCAACGGAGGCTGAACCAATTTCTATACAAATTTAACATTACTCGCTGCTTTTCTTCTGTGCGCCTACTTCGAAAGCCCATGATCATTTATGCTTTATTAACTACTAAATAAGGAGAAACAACTTCTTTTGGCATGACTGTCGGCAACAAGGGAGAACAGATTTAAGGAAACTGGCAAATAAGTAGGGAGAGAACGGTCTTCTGTTTCCTTTTTCAGTAAGTTATGAACTACAGTGCCCTGCTTAAAAGGCAGTGCATAAGAGAAAATGTCAAGACTATAGGGCAAGGACATGCTTGTGTGACTAACTGAGCAGCTCTTTGGT
>NW_025968206.1:0-25000 GCF_021869965.1 Rhincodon typus
CCAGATGTGACATCCCAGGTCAGACAATGTACTCTAGGTGTGAGGCCTTGTTTAGAACTTGGCTGTGAATCAACTTGGAGTCAGGCTGGTTTTATTTCCAAAGCAGGAGTTTATAAAACGCCACAGTGACTGTATAAAATATGTGTGCTTTTTGAACAAAACAGAATGTATGTGCAATTACAAATGTGAAAATGCAAATTCACCCCATAGATTTATATGTGTGTGTGCGTATGTGTGTGTACATATGCACACACTCTCTCTCTCTCTCTCACACACACACACACACACACACATAATTCATAGGGTGAATTTGCATTTGCTACCTCTCTCACTGACACCTGAAGAAGCAGCGAGACTCCCAAAGCTTGTGTCTTCAAATAAACCTGTTGGACTATAACCTGGTGTCGTGTGATTTTTGACCTTGTCAACCCCAGTCCAACATTGGCACCTCCACATCATGCAATATGGAAACATGCCACCTGGTGGCGATGCTGTCTCACCTTTCAGGCTGAACACTGGTCTTTGTAATACTTCACCACCGCAGTACAGTCTTGGACTCTAAACATTCTTCACTTCACCCACAATGAGTCGCTTGGATTGCCAGTGCGTGTCTACATACCAGTGGGCCCAGATCCTGAATGTCTGGGGAGCAGGATACTGACTACAATAAGTTCGCAATGATGGATTGTGTCAAGGCATTTGTTTCTTTACTTTATCTCGTATAAAACACCCAACAGCAAGCTCAGCAAGACTTAGACAATAAATGCATGTTTCAAAAGGTGGTATAAAAAGAGACAGGAATTTTTACATAATTGAAAACCTTGCTACCTTCAAGGAAAGGTGTCAGTAATGAATTTGAAACTGCCATGGGACATTCCGAGTTTCCGGACATAGTGCTGTGTCTGTTGTCTTAAGGTGGAAATTGTTAATTTACAATCGATGCACTTGATTGTCAGGTGTATTACCAATTCCAGGCTTTTAGGAATCTAATTTTAAAATGTGAAAGGTTTTCCCAACACGGATATCAAAGTGAATTGGGTCAGAGCAATGATACAGCAGAGCAATACTGCGTCAGAATAGTTCCCCCTGAAAGAGGGCACTTGGCATTCACACTCCAGTGGGAGGTCTGTGGGCCAACTTCAGAATCTGCTGTTTATTCACTGGTTAGCTGTAGACTTTATACAATTTAGCTCAGGGCAAAGCAGAAAGTGAGTTTTAAATCATATTCACAACTTTGGATTAGAACTGCACTATCCAGCACAGGGACAGGCCCTTCAGCCCACAATGAGTTTCTTAGGTCTTTCTGCAAGTTTCTGTTTATTTTAGTGCTCAGATGCTGCTCCTAAGCTTAATCAATCAAGCATAGTGATCATAGATCAATCAACAAGCCAAATACAGATCAATTAAACCATTGAACACTGCAGGTCAGTTGTAACCTGGAATGCACCAAGGGTTTTAGAAATTGCAATGGATTCCTTTAATGGATCTGCTGGTTAATGGATCCATATGGTTCCTCAATGTCTAGCCAGAAGTGGACACTCTGCTGCTGGCATTGCTGGCTGCATTCGCACCTCTTGATCTTCATGACACGCTTCACAATGAATCCTCTGACCAAGCAGTGGAAACGTACTTTCATGGTCCTGGTCTCAGCAGGGTAACAGCAGCGGCCATCTGTGCACAGGCCGCAGTACTTGGGCTTGTATTTCCTCAGGCTGGTGCAACCTTCGTAACTAAACAACTTGGGCTCCATCTCCTTCAGGCTATTCAGGCACTTCTTGCCTCCCTGTAACACAGAAGGAATTGGCCCATAGTGTGAATAAGCCAGGGTGAAGATTGCTTAAATAGGTCAGGGTCCTCTTAAAGAATGTCATTGTGTTTACAAAACATCAATCTAGTTTTCAAATCTCTCCTTGAACTGCCCCTCCCAGATCCCAGGCCTATCTATAATCTCCTCCAATCCTATAGCTTCCTGACAAACGATGTGGAGGTGCCGGTGTTGGACTGGGGTGGACAAAGTCAGGAGTCACACGACACCAGGTTATAGTCCAACAGGTTTAACTGAAATCACAAGCTTTCAGAGCACTGCTCCTTCATCAGGTGAACATCACATTGCAGTTCAGCCCATCACATTGATCTAGAGCAGTACGTCGCAGTATAAGATACCACATTGATCAATGCGTGATGGAGCTGGCTATCACACAGATATAAAACTACATATGACGGTTCAGAACGACCGTCATGTGTAGGTCTAGAATTACACTGTCATGGTACAGACAGTCACATTGACCTAGTTCTGTTCATTACAGTTCAGGATTCCACATTAATCTATAACTATACATTACAGTTCAGGTTACCGTATTGGTCCAGAGCAATACATTACAGTAAAACTGTCACATTGATCGAGAAATATACAATTATGGTAAAGGTTGTCATATTGGTCTGGAAGTAGTTCAGGATGCCGTGTTGATCTAGACCTTTACTTTGCTACAAAATCCACAACCATTCACTACAGTCTAGGTTATCATGTTCTAGAGCTACCCATTATAGTTTATTTTGTCACATCGATCTCAAAATACACTTTACAGTTTAGGTTGTCGTGTTGATCTGGGACTATACCTGACATAGAATGCTGCCATGTTAATCCAGTACTATACAATACAGTGGAAGTTGTCACATTGTATAACTACACTTATAGTTCAGGCTGTTATATTGATCTAGAACTCAACCTTATAGTGGAGTTTGGCACATTGATCTGGAACTATATCTTAAGTTGCACACTCCAACACTGTAGAGCAAAACATTACAATGCAGCCTTTCACATTGTTCACAAATCACAGTGAAGACTGCCACACTGTTCTAGAACAACACACCGCTGTGAAGACTATCAAATTGATCTAGAGTGGTATGGGACTAGTATAATTTGGGAAAGTTGGTCGGCATGGATGAGTCGGAACAAAGGGTCTGTTTCTGTGCTGCATCACTCTATAACAAAACGTTACAGTGAAGACTGTCACATTGATCGAGAAGAAGACATTACCATATTGCCTATTACATTGATGAATAAGATACTGGTTTGGTTCAACTGGGTCTGCAACAGGGTTCTTCCCTCTGCTAGGACTAACCTGGAGATTGACCTCATTGAGCATATCACAGGGCCGGATCTGGCACAGCCTGGTCTCCCATTTCGGATGGCACCAGGTGTTGTTGGTGCTCAGTCTGGATGAAATTCCCATGCCACAGGTCCGCGAGCATGTCGACCACTCTGTGCTCTTGACCAGGCAGTCAGAATAGCTGAAGCTTTGTCTCTTGAATTGACCTTTCAGCTCTGAAGTAACAAAGAGATGCACAACAGAAACAGCATACACTGGCAAATGCCTCCACATACACTCACACAAATGCATGTACACTTACTTGCAGCATGGGACAGTCACAAAACACACTACAGCATGGATACACACACACACACACACAACACATTTGTGATAATTTCACACACATTGCAGAGATGTACGAGCATATGGAAACACTCACAAACACACAAGGTCTCAGCCTATCTCATTCTCTCCTGCTGACAACCACATACATTTTCAAGAACCTATGAACTGCACAAAACAAACCTGCATAGTTGCAGAGATAGTAGGAACTGCAGATGCTGGAGAATCTGAGATAACAAGGTGTAGAGCTGGATGAACACAGCAGGCCAAGCAGCATCAGAGGAGCAGGAAGGCTGACGTTTCGGGCGTAGACCCTTCCCGAAACGTCAGCCTTCCTGCTCCTCTGATGCTGCTTGGCCTGCTGTGTTCATCCAGCTCTACACCTTGTTATCTACATAGTTGCATGCATGCACACTTACACACAGAGACATACATACACACAGATATACACATGCAGACACACACACAGACATATGCACGCATGTACACAAATACACACACACACAAACACGTACATACGTTGATATACACAGACACAGAAGCATACATATACACAGTTATATACATGCAGACACACACATAGACATATATACATACAGGCACACACACACAGACATTGACATACCCACAAATACATACATACACAGACACTCTCAGTCACAGAGATATACATACACGCATGCACAAACACATACATACAGACACACACATACACACCCCAAAATTACAAATCGTTCATTAGCAACTTCATGCATTTTTTCATCATACTTTCATGTCAGCAGTGAAACTGCCAATATTAATATTTAAGGGATAAATTTGTCAGGTTCAGGCCAAACATTCATTTTATACCCCTCTCCATTTTATGTTTTATTCACTTCTTTAGAGAGTACAATGAGTTTGGGTGTAGAATTGGGATCTGGCCTTAGCCAGCCTGGGTCAGGGTGGGGTGTGGGAAAGGTGTACAAGTTGGTTAAATTTAGGACGAAATTGCTGCCTGCAAACCATGCCCCTAATATTGATTCCGCAACATTGGAATTGATCTCAAAAGGAATCATACTGAGGGGGAGTGGGACTAATTTGGGGGCTTCTTCAAAATAACAGCTTGGAAGGAGGCACCTAGTGGTCTCCTCCTGCACTCTACAATGCCAAGCCTGTGAATCACATCAGATATCTGAGTTCCAGTGATGGGTATGAAGAAGAAATGCTGGGAAGGACGCACTAAAACTTGGGACAGCTGCCATCAGGGCGCAGTGGGGAAAGTCCACAGCCTAAGGTCTTTCCACCGAAAGTTAAATTGGGGTCCGTTTAGTAATCAGACCCTCCCAATATCTAAAATGTGTGTAAATATACTCTTGTGCAAGTAAGAGATGCCTTGTGTTAGTTTGTTGGAAGGAGTCAAACTCCCAACGTTTGCTTCCCAGGAAGGGTCATTCGACCAGAAGCGTTGACTCTGATTTCTCTGCACAGATTGCTAGCAGACCTGCTGAGCTGTTCCAGCAATTTATGTCTTTAGCTTACAGCATCCGCAGTTCTTTCTCCAATGTTTGCTTGTTTCCTTATATGCTACTGTACAGAACCAAACTGCGTTTGTGAATGTATATATAAAGATGTTTTTTTTTGAAATGAATAAAGTTTTTTTTTAAATATATAAAAAAAACCAGGGAAGCCAAAGAGGCGTTTGACATCTAGGCCGTCAGCGTTCAGGCTCTTGTGTTTTGTTCCCAACTTACGGTGCACTGCATTTCGCGACTTCACCGCTTTCCCGGGGCCGGCGGCAAACTCCTTCCATTTGGCTGGCGCCCATCCCTTGTGGTCCTTGGAGAGGGGTGTCAGGCACTTCCATCGTTCGCAGCAGGTGCCAGCCACCTTGACGGGCCGAGCGTCCGCGCAGGAGGCGGGCGGTGCCGGCAGCTTCCCGGAGCAGAGCGGGGAGCATTGGGCCCTGCCGTCCTGGCAGCTGCACTGCAGCCGGCAGCTCTTCATGAAGCTCTCGCCGTGTTGGAGTACCCTGCCGCTCAAGAAGCAAGGCCGTCCCGGGCTGCTGGCTGCAAGAACAAGAAGACATTGAGGAAAAAGCCAAAGAAGCAAGATTTTAAAAACAAAAACTCATTTTGGGCCAGCATTTATTCCCCCATCCTTAATTGCCCAGAGAGCATTTAAGACTCAGTCACGTTGCTGTGGTCTGGAGTCACATGTAGGCCAATATCCTTCCCTAAGGGCTATTTGTGGATGTTTTTTTCCCCCAACAATGGACGTACATGGTCATCATTAGACTCTTAATTCCACATTTTTATTTGATTCAAATTGAAAATTTCACACTGTCTACTAGGGCACGATTCGAACCAAAGTCCCCAGAATGTTACCTGGGTCTCTGGATTAATAGTTCAGGGGTAACACCACTAGGCCATCACAGCCCCTGTCTCATTTCCCCAGGGACAGCAACTGCTGAGGGGGAAAGAAACCGCTTAGCAGATCTAGCAGCATCTGTAGACAGAAATCAGAGTTTTGGGTCCCTTCCTCAGCACAGATGCTGCTATTCTGCTGGTCCGAGGAAGGCTCACCGGACATGAAACGTTAACTCTGTTTTCTCCTTCACAGGTGCTGCCAGACCTGCTGACCTTTTCCAAATTTTTGTTTCAGATGCTGCTACACCTGCTGAGTTTTCCCAGCAATTTCTATGACAACTGGCCTGTTTCTAAGGGGTGAGGGGATATGTTTTCCGCAGGAGTGTCTGTGTTATATTGACAATGTCAAATTGATCCCCTCCTTTATGATCCGTATGGTGGAAGGGTAGTTGGGAAAGTATGCTGATCCCATTGATGTGCTGTTTAAATGCCCTCAATGTGACCAAAATCAAACCTGTTCAGGGACAGTATCACACATTTCAGGAGCAGGTGAGACTTAAACTGGGCCTTCTGGACCAGAGGTAGAGACACTACCACTGTGCGACAAGAGCACAGTGAATATGATGCTAATACGTTTTTAAAAATCAATAATTTTTATCGTGATTATAACAAGGTCGACTGGCTGGCCCTTGTAGAATATGAGTTCCCTGATTGTGACGGTTAATCTGGTCCAATCAGGGAGCCCTGGCTGATATATAAAAAGGGGGAGTGTCAGAGATACTGCCACTGTGATAGCTGACCCTGAAGAGGCAGTACTAAAGGCAAGCACAGTTCATTTGTAAATAAAGGGTGACTTGGTGACAGGATACTGGCCTCTGTGGAGTTATTTCACTTTTCAATGCAATGAGTCTGGAATGATCCTCCTGGGTGTATGTGGAGACGGATTCAATGTGGGTAATCAAAAGGACCTGAGATGATTGTTTAAACAGAAACAGGGTTAAAGGGGGCAAAGAGCAGAAGGATGGTCTGAGTCACAATGCTCATTCGGAGAGTCAATGCAGACATGGTGGGCCGAATGGCCCCTTTTTGCCATGTTGCGTTGCTGTCATTCTGTGAATACCCTCGGTTGATACTGTGGATCTGTAAGTGCCTTGAATGCCTTCTGATGTGCTTGGTTGTGTGAGGAGAAGGGAAATTTCTTAGTCGGGGGCGCCAAGTTTCCTCACCTCTGCAGATTCCGGTTGTGGCGTTTGGTCTTGCTTCCAGTTGGCAGTGGAGCCCGCGGTCACGGTCGCACGGTCGAAGCAAGCTGCAGTCCTCATTGAATTGCCGAGCACAAACTGAGCAGCAGCCGCAGTCATCCAGAACCAGGGGCACACTTGGACGGCATGGCACAGGCTTTGGGCAATGACACTGTGCAGCGCATGTCGCCTGTGGAGTAAAGAGATTTTTCATGGACTGGACTAGACCCCCTCAAAATATTTTAAAAAGATAGGCTAGACCCTAACTTTTTCTTATTTTAGAACGAATGTAATGTGCTGTGTTCCAGGTGCTATTCGATTGGTCAAACTACTTGACGTTAAGCAAAACACAATTTATTTAAACACTATAGTTAAAATACAACAGAAGAAGGAAGATAACTTAACTCTATTGGAAAACTTAACAGAATAATAGATACAGTAACTATTGCTAATTAACTGTGAGAATATATTAACATCACATAAGCGCACCTCTTGGCAAAAATGCAAGTTCAGAAAAATAGATTTGTCCCACAGGTAACATAGCAGCAGAGAGAAACCCCAGCTTCTAGCTGTAACTGACAGAGGGAAAAAATACCTTTGACTTCTTCAAAATTCCAGCAGCTTCTGCCCTGTCAAGACTCCAAAAGCAACTGCTTAAAGCTAAGTCTAAAACTAAAAAAAGACTAGAAATACTGGTCTGTGAGAGCTGGCCACACCCATCCAGGCTGCTTCTATTGTTCCAACTTTAAAAAGAAACCTGAGGCGTCACAAGCTGTTTACTGGCTTTCCAAGTAGACAGCTCAATACCTCTGTCTTAAAACCTCTCTTTTAAATAAAAAGGACAAACTACACCTCTTAAAGCCACAGCATCATTACAGATTCCACTGTCATCTTCCTTGCTGTTTGTTCAATCTCCAGCTTCACCTGAAGAAAATAAGCCCTTATTCATATAGCACCTTTCTCTGTTGTGACAGAGAACTTGACGGTCAATGAAGCAATTGTGGGAGAGCCACTGCCGTAATGCAGGGAAGTTCAACTGGCAATGGGGGCACACCAGCAAGTAAATGATTAGCCATTCTCTTTTCAGTGACTTTGCTCTAGGACTCTATGCATAGATGTTGGAGGCAAGGCCACTCCCTGCGCTTCTTAGAATTGGTGGCTACTTGACCATTTATAGCCTGCCTCTGAGCGGAGATAAAACTACAACTTTAGTTAGAAAAGATGTCATGTCATTGACAGTTGAATGTTCCCTCAGTACTGCACTAGAAATATGAGTTCAAATGGTCTGGCCAGCATTAGGTAGTGAGCTATATAGAGATTAACAATCAGGGGTTGGTTAGTTCAGTTAGCTGGACAACTTTAGGAGTTAATCTCCAAACAATGCAATCCCAGGTTTAATCCTGCAAAAATACCTACCTCTTCCCAAGTGTTATTCTCTTAAATATCTTACTCCCATTATGTTACTGTCTAAACATCTCCCTTCCAGGTATTATGCTCTAAGTAACTCATTCCCAGGTATTATTCTCTAAATAACTTCCTCACGCCACCAGCTGTTATCCTCTAAGTAACTCTCTGACAAATGCTATTCTCCACATACTTTGACCTTGGAAGTTAATCTCTGAATAACTCCCTCCATCCAAATATTATTCTCTAAACATCTCATTCCCTCCCAGATGTTTTGTTCTATGCATACCACTCCTCCTCCATGGGTCATCTTATAAGTGACTCCTTCCCAGGCATTACCCTCCAAATGATCCACTCCAAAAGAAATCATGCTCTAACAACTCATTCCCAGGTTAATGACACCCCCATTTCTTAGGTGCTGTGTTTTAAATAACACCCTCCCGACATACATTATTGTCAGAATAACTCATTACCTCGGATATGTACTTCCTTAATTAACTCAACCCAAGCGCTTTTCGCTAAATAACTCCAGTCCAGTTGTTGTTCTGCATGTGTTTTTCATATTTTCAAAATGTCACAGTTCTAGGTGTTACTCCATAAGTAATTCCCTCCCTCCCATATGTCATTGGGTAAATAACTCACTCCTGGTTGCTATTCTCCATATAACCCATCCCAGGTGTTACTCTGTAAATAACTCACTTCCTCACAGATGTGATTTTCTATATGAACCACTCCAAGCCATTATCCTCTGTGTAACTTACCCCCTCACAGGCCTTATTGTCAAAATAACTCGCTCCTGGGTGTTCATCTCTAAAAGGTCAATCCCTGGTATTATTGCTTAAATTACTCCTAAAGGATTTATTCTCTGAATAACTCCCTCCCAGATGTTAATCACTGTAGAACTCACTCCATTTTCTGTAACTTAATCGTATTCTTTATTAGGGTAAAGTTGTCATGGTCCCAGAGGGGTACTCTGTCATTAGAGAGAGGGACAACTGGAAGTGCTTTAACCTAGGTGCTATCATGCTTCACACAAGGAGAGATGTTGAGAAGGAGAGTCCTTCTTTGTAACCTCAGCTGATGCAGGAATTGAACCCATGCTATTGGCATCCCTATACCTCACAAACCAGTTGTCCAGCTAACTGAGCTAACCAACCCCTGAAATTGTTAGCAAAAACAGAAGTTGCTGGAAAAGCTCAGCCGGAATGGCAGCATCTGAAATTCTTGATCTCTATATAGCTCGCTACCTGTTGCTGTTCCCTGCATAACTGGATTTGTGAAATTATTTACCACAGAGAGTTGGAGAGGTTGGATCATTAAGTACCTTCAAGGTTGAAATAGATTTTTAATGAGTGAGGTTATGGGGAAAAGGCAGGAAAGTGGATTTGATCAGCTATGATCTCATTGCATGGCAAAGCAGACTAAGTGAGCTGAATGGTCCATTTCTGCTTCCACATCTTACGATGTAATTCATTCCAACCCTGTATAACTATGGGAGTTGTTCCACATATTACTCACTTCTTCAGAATGCTATTTCCCATATCAGTGAATCCCAATCTGTTATTTCCCATACTATTCACCCCCAAGTTCTACTCTTACATATCTCAGTCCCAGTATGTTCTTTCCCGTCTATTTCATTCCCAGACTTAATTCCCTGTCTACCTCACTCCCAGTCTGTGCTATCATTCTATTGCTGGGAATGACAGAATTGCAGGAGTCACATATTCTCTCACCACATCAGCGAGGCTGGATTGTCCCAGCAACAGGAGATACCCGCACCACAGTGCCAGGCTGCTGCCAAGTCTAATACCACAGCGGCCCCTCTTCATCCTGGAGCCCAAGGCTGTTGGAAACTTGTTCATCGCTGAAACTGCAAATCACACAAAAAAGAAAAGATTCCAGCTGTTAAAC
Organism: Rhincodon typus; assembly: GCF_021869965.1. Taxonomy (NCBI): domain Eukaryota; kingdom Metazoa; phylum Chordata; class Chondrichthyes; order Orectolobiformes; family Rhincodontidae; genus Rhincodon; species Rhincodon typus. Next base: position 10,336 of record NW_025968206.1, read on the forward strand.
TTCAAGACAACAGCAACAAATTGTGTGAGAGGGGCTGGGGAACTGGGGTTTGGGGTGTGAACACTGACTAATCTTGGCAACTGCATTGCGATGGAACTCCCCGAAGAGTGAAAGCAAACGGAAGTTGGAATTTCACCATTTACTCTGAGCAGTGGTCTCCACCCCAAGGCTGAGGGATTATCCCGCTGTCTGGTGGCAGAAGGTCAGAAACTGCAACTGAGTACTGGCTAAGTAATTAAAAAAAAGCTTACTCTGTCCCAAACTTCCAAAAAAAGCACATTTCACATTGTTCTCTCTGAGACGCAGATCATTAGGAGTACTGCTCCCACACTCAATATGAAATTCCCAATGTTTCCTGTAGATTATCTATGTGTGTCTGCGTTTGTTTTTGATGTGCCTATTTATTTAATATACATGCCCAGCTTCTCAGATAAGGTGCAAAGAAAGATAAACCAGTGGCTACAATTCCTGGAGCAATGCTGACTCAGCATTCTGCAGTCAGCTTCTCAGAATAATTCCTGGCACAGCTCCTCTCGGTTCACTGGAACTTTTGTTGTTGCTTTGGCTCACACCGTTTTACATTACCACTGCTTCTTTTTGCAATACATCCAGAAGAATGAAAGGGAATGGAGGCTCCAAAGCACTTTACCACCCGTGGAATCATAAGAGTGGTCATATCCCAGAAGGAGGCCATTCAGCCTCTCTCGAGCCCCTACCAGCTCCCTGCCACAGCAACACACCCAGTCCAGCTTCCTTGGCCCTCCTTCCCTCAGAGTCCTTTCTCATCAGGTGCCTGTCCAGTTCCTGTTGGAAAGCTCAATGGAATCTGTCTTCATCACATTCTCAGGCAGCACATTCCGAATTTGAATCGCCTCACTCTGTATGTAAGGAAAACGCATCTTTTGGTTCTGCCAATCCCCATTAACCCATGTTCTCTGTTTTTTTTTCATCCTTCGGACAATGGGAACAGCGTCTATCCATTTTTTTCTGTCTGGAAACCCCATGATTTTTTGAAGAACTGTACTAAGCCTCTTGGTTGTTTCTTTCCCCCCACAAAGAGAACAGACACATCTTCTCCGATCTAACAATGCTGTTGATTTTTTTAAATTTCAAAAATATACTTTATTTATAAAAATATCTTTATATATTTACATAGTCACTGAAGCAGTTCAGTCGCATATGAAGTAGTTCAGTAGCATATGAAGAAACAAACAAATATTGGCGTTTGACACTATCGAACAAGCAAACCAAAGGTGTTTCTTACTTGTACAAAATTATATTTACATGCATTTGAGGTACCAGGAGCTTCCAATAACTGAACGAGCCCCTGACTAACTTCAGCAGAAACACCTCAGACAGTGGACTTTCCCCACAGCGCCTTGGCGGCAGCTGCCTCAAGCTTTAGCGTCTTCTCAGCATGTAGTCCTGGGCTCTGGAACACTCTGGACAACCAACAAGTTTCACGCAGACCAAAGAGCATCTTTCACCGACTTGATGGTCCTCCAGGCTCAGTTGATGTTTGTCTCGGTGTGCATCCCAGGGGACAGATTGTAGAGCAGAGAATCCTGCATCACGGAGCTGCTTAGGATGAACCTCAACAAAAGCCATTGTATTTTCTCCAGATGTTCTTTTCAAAGGCACATTCCAGCAGCAGATGTGCGACACTATTCCCCACACCCTATCACCCCACAGCTGCTGTGAGGGGCTGATGTTTCAGTTCCCTGCAAACATCCTTTAATGCACCCCCTCTAATGCCTTCATATTTTCTCTAAAGCATGCATGAAGTAATTCCCTTTAGAGTCAGAATTGTAATGCAATGCTGGGACAAAGTGTTCAGACATGCTTCTGTTCCCGAGTCAACTAGCTGTATCTACCAGAAACAAACTCAATATCTGGTCAGAGGGAAAAAAAATAATCAGTAGCCACTCACCAGTCATCTTGCGTCCCTTCTTGTTGGGCTCAACAACTGAAGACTGCTTTAGTTCAGGAAGGAAATTGTATTTTTTCCAATCGCTCAGAGCTCCTCCTCAGCAGTTGCCATGACGTTATTGATGTTTACGCCATTTTATCAGATTTCCAAGAAACCTCTGTGTTTGTGCCTCCTTCTATTTTCCACACAGACTGAAAGGTCCCTCCAAACACCTGTCCTTTTTCTACTGTTTCATTTCTCCTTCACTTCATGTGTTTTGTTGTGACCATATGTACACCTGCTTTGCTCAGAGAACAATGCTAAGAAGTGGAAGGATTCACCAGCTGATTAATAGGTTGACACACTATGAAATAAATGCTTAGAGCATCGATTTGGAATTCCTTTTCCATTTCTCCATCGACTTGCCTCACTTTAAGACACTCCTTAAAATTTATTTCTTCAACCAAGCTTTTGGGTCACCAGTCCTAATATCTCTTGACATGGCACTGTGTCAAATTTTTGCTGAGATGCTGCCAAGAAACATAAAGGTGGCCAGTAAAAGCTTCTTTACGTTTGTGAAAGGTAAACATTGGCTTGGACAAACTTAGGCCTGTTACAATGGTGAATTTATGGTATAAAATAGGAAAATGATGGACACTTTAAATTTTTTATCTGTCATCACTGGAAAAGATGTGGATCATCTCCAGAAATACTAGATGACCAAAGGACTTGTGAAACTGAGGAATTCGTCAGCCTTCCTGCTCCTCTGATGCTGCTTGGCCTGCTGTGTTCATCCAGCTCTACACCTTGTTATCTCAGTATTAGTAAAGAGATAGTTTTTGAAATGTTAGCTGCATTGAGCATTGATGTATCCCCCAGACCAGATTATTTAGATCTCAGTGTTGAAGGAGGTACCTATGGAGATAATGGATGCATTGGTGGTTATCTTTCAAAATTTTATAGATCTGAAAAGGTACCAAATGTAAACCACTATTTAAGAAAGAGAGAATGAAGAAGTATAAACACTGATATCAGTCATAGGGAAAATCATAGAATCCCATTGAATCGACACCAAGCCTCCAAAGAGCATTCCACCCAGACCCATTCCCCCACCCTATCCCTGTAACCCTGCATTTCCCATGGCTAATCCATCTAGCCTGAACATCCCTGGACACTATGGGCAATTTTGCACGGCCAATCCAACTAACCTGACATCTTTGGACTTTGGGAGGAAACCAGAGCACCCACAAAGACACAGGGAGAATGTGCAAACTCCACACAGACCATCACCTGAGGGTGGACTCACACCTGGGTCCCTGGAGCTATGAGGTAGCAGTGCTAACTGCTGAGCCACTGTGCCACCCTTAGAATCTGTTCTAAGGGATGTAATAACTGAACATTTAGAAAACAATGGTAGAATTGGGCAGGGCCAATATGGATTTATAAGTGGGAAATCATATTTGACAAAGCTTTTGGAGTTTACTGAGTCTCATACTCACAGCATAGATAAAGGAGGACCAATGGAAATGGTACATATGGATTCTCAGAAGGCTTTTGATAAGGTCCCTACAGAAGGTTAGAAAATAAAATTAGAGCACATGGGATTGGGAATAAACTAGTTTGGATTATGGGTTGGCTAACAGACTGAGGGAGTAAGAATAATTGAACCATCCTCAGATTGGCAGGCTGTTATTAGTCGGGTACAGTCAAGTCCAGAACTATTCACAATCTATAAAAATGATTTAGACATGGAGTCCAAATGTGATATTTCCATATTCGCAGATGACTTAAAACTGTCAGGGAATGTAAGTTGCATGGAAGGAGATTTCAAACGGACTTAGACAAACTAATTGAATGTGAAAAAGTGTGAAGTAATCCATTTTAGTAGAAAAAAACAGAAAAAGTGAAAATATTTATTAAATGGTGAGTGGTTGTAAGGTGTTGGTGTCTAAATGAAATTGGATTTCCTTATTCCTGATTCACTGAAAATAACAGCAGGAGCAACAATCAAAAAGGGAGGTATTGGTACTTTGCATTTGAGTACAGAAGTGCAGGTATCTTCTATATAGTACAGAACCTTCCTGATTAAACCAGGAGTATTGTATACATTTCTGGTCTCCTGATCTATGGAAGGAAATAATTGCTAGAGAGAGAGACAGTGCAGCAAATGTCCACCAGATTAATACCAAGGATGGTGGAAAAATGGTAGTATTCTCCAGAGTTTTGAAGTAAGCAAGGTAATCTCAGTGAAACCTTACAAAATTCTAACACAGTGAAAGTCTGCCCTTTCGCAAATTGATTCATGGTGTGTGGGTGTTCATTTATTGCCCATCCCTAATTGACTAGATGACAGCTATAATCAACCACATTACTTTGTGGTCTAAAGTCACCTGTAGAACAGGTAAGGCTAGCAGATTTCCTTCCCGAAGGAGATTAGTAAACTAGATGTGTTTTTTTTTTAATGACCATTGACACTGGTTACCTTTATTATTCCAGATCTTTATTGAATGCAAATCAATCCATCTGCCATGGAAGTATTCAAATCCATGTCCCCAAAACATTTTCCTGGGTCTGGATTACTATCATAGAATCCCCACAGTGTGGAAGCAGGCCATTTGGCACATCAAGTCCACTGACCCTCCGAAGAGCATCCCACCCCATCCCCTCCCCACCCCCCACTTACCTCTGTAACCCTGCATTTACAATGGCTAATCCACTGAGCCTGCAAATCCCTGAACGCTATGGGCAATTTAGCATGGCCAAACCACCCTAACCTGCACATATTTGGACTGTGGGAGGAAAACCACGCAGACATGGGGAGAATGTGCAAATTCCACACAGACAGTTGCCTGAGGGTGAAATCAAACTCAAGTCCCTGGTGCTGTGAGGCATTAGTGCTAACCACTGAGCCACCGTGCCACACCAATGTTACTAGACCAGTAACGTTACCATTACTCCACCATTTACCCTGTCGGTGAGTCTAAGATCAGGGGACATAATTTCAGAATAAGGGGCAGGATATTTAAGGCTGAGAGGTGGAGGAATTTCTTCAGAGGCTGGTGAATCTTTGGAATTCTCTACCCCAGAGATTGAGCAGATTCAAAAGACAGATTCCTGGAGACTAGCACAATCAAAGGATATGGAGTAGGCATTGATATCGGTGATCAGCCATGATGATGGGGCAAGTTTGATGGGCTGAATGAGCTACTCCTTCTCCTGTACTCCTATATTCCTACAATTGTACTCCTGTGAAGCATCTCAGTATGCGTCGCCATGTTAGTGGTGCTATAGTAATGCAAACTCCTGTTGCTGCCTCACCTGGCAAGGTTGGACCTTCAGTCGTGGCGTCTGCCTGGTCTTTTGTAGCACCGTGGCTCACTGACTAACCCAGTAAGTGGAGCGGAGTGGCGGAGATGCGCGTGTGCCCCCTCACACTCAGCCTAACTGACAACCACTGTCTGGTTTTGAGCATGGAGTGCAGCCATGTGGGTTGGGTCGCAAACTGTAGTCAGTTTTTGTACAATGTGGCCCCATCATGTCTCAGCCCCTTCAGAACAGGAGGGCAAGAGGAAGCTGGAAGAGCCAAGTGCCAACCCTCACTTCCAGAATTCAGGGCACCAGACACACTGACAAATCCTTTAGTTCTCCAAAAATATACTTCATTCATAAAATTTGTAAAAGTACCTCCCAAAGCATTCACATTGAAACTGCAGAAGGGGCAATAAGATTTTCTCCGTACTGCATGTTCCACATTGAGATACACTTGCAATACTCTTACATTTGCTGTACATAATCCATGTCAGGCCTGAGGGTTTCCACACCGGCGACTCCATTCTACACTGCATGTTTGCTGATATCTGTACAGAGTCCCTGAAATTGGAAGGAATGTGTTCTGTTGATACACAGTTTGGTCAGTCGCCCTCCCTCTGAACCTGATACTCACTGTTGGACTGAAGCTGCACAAGGCTGATTAGAGAGAGGAGACTGCGATGGGACAAAGAGTTGGATTAGGGCAGCAAGGGAAAGAGAAAGAATCTAATTTTGACTCTGCTTAACAGAGTTGTGTGGTCAACAGCCAGTGGGACAGCCCACACCACAACTTTTTAATTTTTTTTTCTTCTTTCCCTTTTATTTATTATCTATATATTATATATAAAAACACCCATTTGGCCAGGGAACCAGTAACGAGCAAAGCCTGATGGGGGGAATGCTTACTTGAAAAAAATGTGAAGGGGGAGAGTATGGATCAAATCAAAGTAGAATTGGAGGGGAAAATAAAGTACTCCAACATCCCACTCTCCCTAAAGGCATCAAGAGCAGTGGTGGACATTGCATGCTCCCTCTCTAAGGACACCCAGACTAGAACATAGCCACAGAAGATGGGCAGGGAGTCAGCCAAAATGACCCCCTCCACGGCCCACTGCACGGACCTGTTTACAGCCAGAAAAGAGGAGGGGAAGTGAAAGAATTTGGAAGGCCATTCAGTCCAGAAATCGTCCATCATTGTTGAATCTCATTGTTTCTTCATCAGTTTCAGTGTTAGTTTACATTATGCTGGGAGATTGTTTGAAGTTTCAATCAATGCTTGTATCTCTCTGTATAACAAATCACTCATTGACAACAGTCCCCTGTTTGCTTTGTGATTTTTGACCTGTTTCATTTAATTTCACTGACTGAGTTTAATTTGAGGTATTGCTCTGAGCTTATCTTTTATGTTTGCAGAGTTTCTTTGGACACCTTCATGAGATAATTTCTCGGCACCTTATTATCCTTAGTCCCACCTATAAATCCTGCCACATCCAATTGTGAATGGTGGTGGACAAACAACAGCTAATAGGAGGAAGAGGAGGTTTCACACATATCCCCCGTCCTCAATGGCAGGGAGCCTAGCTCATGATGAAAAAGACAAGGCGAAGCATTTGCTGCCAACTTCAGCGAGAAGTGCCAAGTGGATGACCCAGCATGGCCCACTCCTCTGGAGGTCCCTAGTATCACAGATTGCTAGCTTTCGGCCAATTCAATTCACTCCATGTGATGACAATGGATGCTGCAAAGGGATTGACAACTTTCCTGCAATAAGACTGAAGACTTGTACTCCAGAACTAGTCGTGCCACTACTCAAGTTCTTCCAATGCTGCTACAAACTGGCATTTACCTGGCAATGTGCAAAAACTGCTCAAGAATCCTGTCCCTTCAGTCAATCACTGCCCCATCAATCTTCTCTTAATGTTGTGATAAAACAACTGATGAAAGTAGTCATCAACAGTGTCATGGACCAGACCAAACCCCCTCAAATATATTCAGAATATAGCCTCGACATTTCTTATTTTAAAGGCAAGAGTAAGGTGTTATGTTTCAGATGCAACTTGATTAGTCAAACTACTCGCTGTTAAGTAAAACATACTTTATTTTTACACTACAGTCAGAATATAGACAAAAAAATTGGCTTAACTATAACTCTATCAAAATGCTTACTAAAATAATAGATATATTAACTACTACTAAGTAACTGTTCCAATATAGTAACATCTCATGAAAACATACTTAGCAAAGGCAAATTCAGTAAAATAGATTGTCTTGCATGCAATTCTCCAGTCCAGGAGGCAAAACATCAAGAGAAAACTCTGAGAGAGAGAGTAGCAGGAAGAGATATACTGCAGCTTCCAAATTCCAGCTTCAAGACCCCAACAACTGCTACTGAAGAACTAAAACTAAAAGTCTCGGTTTTGTGGGAGCTTGTCCCCACCCATTCAGGCTGCTTCTATTGTTCCAACTTACAAAAAAAAACCAAGGCCTCACAAGCTGTTTACTTTATTGGATTCAAATAGACTGCTTGACATCTCTGTGTTAAAACCGGTCTTCAAAAATAAACCAGGACAAAACAGATTGCTTAAAGCCATAGCATCATCACAACAGTATTATTAAGTGGTAGGTGTTTGGCAATAAGCTATTCACTGACAGTCAGGTCTGGCAGCATCTGTGAAGGAAAAAAACAGAGTTAACGTTTCAGGTCCGGTGACCCTTCCTCAGACCTGCAACTGAAAAACGAAACTTCGGTGTTCTGAGGAAGGGTCACTGGACCCGAAACGTTAACTCTGTTTTTAACTTCACAGATGCTGCCAGACCTGCTGAGTTTTTCCAGCAACTTTGTTTTTGTTCCCGATTTACAGCATCTGCAGTTCTTTTGGTTTTTATCACTGACAGTCAGTTTGGCTTACACCAGGGCCACTGACCTCATGATCTCATTATAGCCTTGGTGAAAACATGGACTATAGAGCTGACTTTCAGAGCTGAGGTGAGAGAGAGAGGTGCAGAAGAAGACTCATTATCCTGCCATTCACTTCTGAGCCATTCCCAGTCTTTCGCTCCTGCCCGTTTTTGTTTGACTGAGCTGTCTGTTTGTTCTGTAAGACACAAACTTGAAATATTATTTCTGTCAGGTTTATGCAGATATTGCATTAACTTTTAGTTATGTCCTCTCGCCTGTTCTTTTATCCCTGATCGACTGACCTCTTGACCCGTCTTCATTGGTCTAGTGATTGCAAAATCTTGGACCATATCCTTCTGTCTCTATCACTCCCTTTCTGTTCCTTTCTGAGATTACCCCAAATAATCTTCAACCTCAAAGCCAGATTCACCAGAGATGGTTAGTCAGCTACCATTTATTCTTATATTCATTCATGAGATGAGGGCATCACTGACTGAGTCAGCATTTATTGCCTGGCACTAGTTGCCCTTGAGAACATGGGTGGTGAGCTGTTTTCTTCAACCACTGCAGTCCAGTTGGTGTACATGGGCACACTATTAAGGAGGAAGTTCCAGTATTTTGACCCAGAGACATTGAAAAAATGGCAACATATTTCCAAGTCAAGATGATGAGTAGCTTGCAGGGGAACTTGCAGGTGGTAATGTTCCCATGTAACTGTCTCCCCTGTTCTTTTAGGTTGTAGTGGTCATGGGTGTAGAAGATGCTGACTGAGAAACCTCAGTGAATTTCTGCAGTGCGTCTTGTCGATGGTAGACATCATGTGCCAGATTGATTCATCCTTATCTGCTATCAGGGGAACTGAGTGTCTGTGAACTTCAAGCAAATGGAACTTAGAAACATAGGAACAGGAGTAGCCCATTCAACCTCTGAAACCTGCTCTGCCATTCAATGATATCATGGCTGATCTGTGGCCTAAATTCATATACCTATCCCCTAACCCTCAATACCTTTTCTTTACAAAAATTGATCTATATCAGATTTAAAATGAAAAATTGATCTAGCATCAACTGCCATTTGTTGAAGAGAGTTCCAAAACCCTATCATCCTTTTTGCATACGAATGTTTCCTAACATCTTTCCTGATCGGTTTCTCCATAATTCTCATAATTCTCCCCTAGTTCTAGAATTCCCAAATAGTCGAAGTAATTTATCTTTGTCTTTTATTGTTAATATTTTGAAGACTTAATCAAAGCAACTCTTTGTGGTGATTATAATGAGGTTAGTCAGCTGGACATCATAGAATATCAGTTCCCTGATTGGGGCTGTTAGCCTGGTCCAATTAAGGATCCTTAGCTGACAGATAAAAAAAGGAATGTCAGAAATTCTGGCACTTTGAGAATTGACTCTGAAGGCTTCTAGAATCAAGGACTGTTCATGTATAAATAAAGGGTGACGTGGTGAGGGGACACTGGCGTCTTTGGAGTTATTTCAGTGTTCCTGAAGAAACTCACTCGCAAAAATCACCTTTGAGATGGGATGAGCATTTCTTACATCATGCATTTGTTTGGGAAGCTTGATTCATTCAATGATGTAGTCAAGGACAATGTGTCAAGACAATATGTTATTTTTTTCCAGGCAAACGATATTGTGGCAGATGAAAAGCATCAAGTAATTCTCCTGAAAGCCTGTGCAGCTGCAGGTTTTTCTGTTTTTAGGAGCCTAACTTTCACGGAGGCCCCAGGTATTAAAACATTTCAAAAATTGATGGACATAGTAAAGAAATATTACGACCCCAAGCCGCCTCTAATTCTGAAGCACTATTGTTTCTACTCAGCAATTCAAGAACCAGGGAAGTCCATATCAGGATTTTTGACAAGGTTAAGACAACTGGCAGAAGCATGTGACTTTGGTTTAACCCTTAATGAAATCCTGCAAGACTATTTGATATGTGGCATTATTAATGTAACTGTAAAAAAAGCACCCACCAGCTAAAGCCCAACTGGACTTCAAACAGGCATTACAACTGGCTTTATCATTGGAAAATGCAGCAAGGGAGCTAATCAGTTAATAGAGTATTGAAATGAAAGTGGACACACTCACCGGTCCAATTGAGCTTGGGGAACATACTTGAGCCAGGTAATTGCATTGCCCATCTCATGACCCATCTTGATCAGAGGGACTCTAGGTCAGCCCACAGCAAAACTCCAAAACAAAGCCAAGCCTCGGCCTAATGGTTAAAATTGTCTTCCATCATTGTAATTGCTGCTGGTATGCAGCTCAAACAACAAAAGAGTCCCCTAGACCTAAGTTGAGTAAGAGAACTCACAGGGTGGTATCAGGAAAGTTCATTCCTGGAAAGTCCACTGTCATCTGGTTTGGAACAATCAAATAGCTGAGCAATGTCCAAATCAGAACCAAAGTAAGTGTCTGATTAAATAGTCACCCAGTTCTAATGAAGGTTGATACTGGCGCAGCTGTTCCAGTGAATTGCAGAAACAGTCTTTAACAAAATTCGGTCTGGACTCCAACCCCTAAGTTTGCACAAGATCTCAGCTAGACTGAGAACCTATACTGAGGATTTACAGATTAAGGGTACAAATTTGGTTCCAGCCTCTTATGAAAAGCAGCTGGTTCAATTACCAGAAATTGTATAAAAAGCTTGGGCCCAGGCTTGATAGGGTGAAATTGGTTGTGACAGATTCACCTAGATTGGCTCAACATATTTCAATTAAAAAAATAACTGCCTGAGTGAAGTCCTAATTAAATACCAGGAAGGTCTATGATCTATCAGGTTTTTTGTTTAAAATTCATTGACAGGATGAGGACGTTGCCAGCTAGGTAGAATTTATTGCCCATACCTAATTGCCCAGACAGTTTCATTCCCTAAAGGACATTGGTGAACCAGATTTTTTTTCCCCAACAATCAACAATGGATTCACGGTCATCATTAGATTCTTAGTTTGAGATGTTTTATTGAATTCAAATTCCACCATCTGCCATGGCGGGCTTCAAACCCAGGTCCCCAGAACAATATCTGGATCTCTAGATTAACAGTTCAACAATACCACTAGGCCATCAGCTCCCCATCCCTCTGGACTGAGCCAAGGCCACCTTACGTGTTGACCAATAAGCAATTCCATGATTCTGCAAGGCCCACCCAGTGCCTTATGTCCTATGGACAAAAGTACAGGCAGAAATCAGAAGGGTGGAAAGCAAAAGAATTGTTAAACCAGTCCAGTTTGCGGAATGGACAGCATCCGTTGTTCTGATTGTGAAGCTCAACAGATTGGTTCATCTTTGTGGGGATTTTCAACAAACTGTAAACCACTTTTCACAGCTGGATAAATACTCAAACCCTCTGATAGAGGATTTATATGCAAAGTTGGCAGGGGGCTGTCTTCACAAAGCTGGACATGAGCCACGCTTACTTGCAATTGTGTTTGGACAAGGATTCCCAGAAGTGTGTTACAATTAATACCCATTGGGGATTACACCAATATACGAAACTGCCAGTTGGGGTATTGTCAGCCTGTGCGATTTTTCAGCGGATGATGTAGAACATTTTGCAAGGTCTACCTCAGTTCGCCATTTATCTGGATGATGTTCTAATAACAGGGAAAACTAACAAAAAAACACTTAGAGAACTTGGACATTGTCCGAAGGCATTTTTCCAAGGCAGACATAAGCCTAAGAAGGGAAATATGTGTGTTCCAGGTTCCCCAAGTTACCTACTTGGGCCAAAGAGCAACAAGACTGGGTTACGCCCATTGGAAGATAACATGAGAGCAATCAAAGATGGCCCAGTTCCCACGTCTGTCCAGAAGCTTACGTCATTTCTTGGGCGGTAAATTATTACAGAAATGCATAGCCTGACTTTCATCCTGGCACCTTTGCATCAACTTCTAAAAAAAGGATTGGCCTTGGAATTGATCACATAGACCAGCCCTAGCTTTGAGTGATATAAAGAAACCGCTATCATCCTCTAAAGTATTGGCACACAATGATCCCCAGAAATTTCTGGTGTTGACATGCAACGCCTCTCCATAAGGCATCGGGAGAGTATTAGCTCATAGGTAGCCCAGGGGAGAGGAACGCCCAATAGTGAACGCATCCAGTACTCAGGCTCATGTAAAGCATAAATATGCCCATTTAGAGAAAGAAGGATTGGCGGTCATATTTGGAGTCAGGAAGTTCCACCGATACCTTTATGGATGAAGATTTGTGATAATAATGGACCACAAAACCTTATACGGTCTGGTCAAAGAGGCCAATGCAGTGCCACCCACAGCTTTGGGTCACATTCAGCAGTGGACTCTAACCCCGACTGCTTATATTTACAAGTTAGAACACCCTTCTGGGAGGTCAAGTAGCAAATGTGGATGCATTGAGCTGCCTCCCATTAGTAGATACACCACTGGTGGTATCCCCAGTGGAAGAGTCTGTAGTGGTATTAAGTTTACTGGACACACTCCCAGTCACAACTGACAATATCAGACTTTGAATGCATCAAAATCCAGTCCTGTCAAAACTGAAACAATTGGTGGTGATGCAGGAGACCAAAGGGCCATCACAACTAGAGTTGAAACCTCTTTGGACCTGGAGTCCAGCTCACAGTAGAGGATGGCATATTGTTATAGAGAGCAAGAGTGATTGTTCCAAGCAAAGGTCACCATCAGATACTGGCTGAATTCCACCAGGACCATCCAGGGGTCTCCAAAATGAAGATGTTGGTGAGAAGTTATGTCTGGTGGCCAGGCCCAGATGCAGACATAGCTGCATTGGTGGGGCAGTGCCCAGAGTACCAACAAGGTCAAAAATTACTGCCAACAGCTCCTTCACATACATGGGAATGATTGGATAAACTTTGGATTTGGTTGTATGTCAAATATGTAGGTTCTTTCATGGGCTTAATGTTCACTCAAAGTGGTTAAATGTGCATAAGGTCCATTCAGCAAACATAGCAATGATGATAGAAATACTGCGTACATCTTTTTCAATGCAGAGAGTCTTAGAAATGTTGACTACTGGTCATCATTTACTAACAAGGAATTTGGGTATTTCCTAAAGTTGAATGGGATTTAACATGTAAGGATAGCTCCATACCACCCATCATCCAATGGCCTGACAGAAAGAGATTTGAAGAAATAGCCCCACTAGGTACCAAGCTGTCCCAGTTTTTATTTGATTATAGGACTACCCCTCATGCAACTACAGGGATAACACCAGTAGAGTTGCTAATGGGAAGACGACTCTGCATCAAGTTAATTCTGATCTTCAGGGGGCGGGGTGGGTGAAACGGTGTCAAGAACACCAACCCTGGGCACAAGAGTCTGCCAAGCAAGAGAGACACAGTCTGATATGAGGTGAAGTTTGGTCTAAGAATAATGGAAATGGCCCCATATGGGTAAAAGGCATGTTCAACACAAGGTCAGGACTGGTGACTTATAAAGTTTGGGTAAGTACAACAGTCCTGAACAAGCACGTGAACCATATGAAAACTACAAATTCATAAATGGTGCAGGAGCAAAATGCACCCTGCTCCTTGGAACAGTTGGAGAAGCTGCAAGAACCCATGGGTTCACCCTCTCTGTCAAATGCTAAGGAGTCCTCTGAATCAGAGATGGACATGACGGATGTAGCTGGCTCGATGCTTTTGCTGCTGGAAGAAGAGAGGTGCTCCAGGTGCAAGAGGTGAGCTCCACTGCATTACAAGTCACCTGTAACAGATGCCGAGTCAGAGCAATTTGACCCAGTGCTTAAATGCCCCACCAGGCTCTCCAAGAAAAAGGGCCAGTCTATGTCCTCGGACTCAGAGGGGGAGGGATGTAGTGATTGTAGAGAGGTCATAGACTACTGGCTCCCTGATTGGGGTTGTTAATCTGGTTTAGTCAGGCAGTTTTAGAGACTGATTAAATACGGATTGTCAGAGATTCTGGCACTCTGAGAGCTGACTCTGAAGAGGTAGTACTAAGAGTCCAGGAGCCTTAGCGAGTAAATAAAGGGTGACTTGATGACAGAATATCACCCTTAACCTTTGAAATTCGAGAGAAAATAGGCCTCTTTTGTGTAATCTCTCCTCATTCCCTGTCCATTGCAACACCTACGGTCCTTTCTTGGGGCAGCTAATGGAATCAGGTGTTTTTTTTCCTCTAACTCCTTTGATAAAAGTACTCTTGTACACCTCCATCAGATCTCCCCTAGACCTTTTACTGTGCTCTAGGGTTAAAATAAAAGCCTATTATCTCCAGACTTATTTCTCAACACAAGTCGGAACAAACATAAAGAAAGAGAATCATACCATGCAAGGACACAGGGTGATGGTGAGAGCAGCAGAGAAGCTGAGACAGACCGGGATGCTCCTATGATGCTGCTTGGCCTGCTGTGTTCATCCAGCCCTGCACCTTGTTGTCTCGGATTCTCCAGCATCTGCAGTTCCTACTATCAGGGATTGGAGTGTGGGATAGGGAGCCAGAGCACGAGACTCTTTCTGCTGCAGTGGTAATGTCCCTACCCCGGCACGAGGAGGCCCAGGTTCAAGTCCCAACTGCT
>NW_025968207.1:0-25000 GCF_021869965.1 Rhincodon typus
CAACCAATGATGCAAAAAAGTTCTTAAAGTTGTCTCATGGGATGTTTTGATCCATGCATGTTTCCTCTCTCCAAATCACTTTTATTTTTGCTTCATTTGTGAGAGACCGTTTACTTTAAAAATGATGAACTCGTTCCCAAATGCTTTCTCAATGGCAATTTGTTGATCAGTCAGAGTCAATTTGCCAACCAGTCAGCACTGCCTTTTTTCCTATGACATGAACTGTTCTGATCGTTTGAAATTTGTCATTCCTGCATTTGTATTGATGAGTTAGGGTTTAAATGTTTGGGAAGCAGGTCTCTTTTTCATCAATACTTCACAATTCAGTGTGTCATCTTAAAAAGTGAAGGGTAGGTATAGATGGAATAAATGGCACTACCTGACCAGGCATGCATACGAACATACAAATCAGTAGGCCCCTCAAGCCTGCTGTACCATTCAATGAGCTGTTGACTGATCTTTTGTAGCTACAACTCCATATTTCTTTCTCTTGCCAGCACTGATCCCTGTGGTACTCCAATTGTCACATCTTACCAACATTAAACTGACTCATTTACGCCTACTTCTGTCTAACGGTTAGCTAACCAAGCTTCTGCTCGTGCTAATTAGGTAACCCCTATATCAAGAGCTCTCATTTGTAGTAACCTTTTGATGTCGCACCTTGCCAAATGCATTCTGGAGTACACCATGTTCACAAGTTTCCCTTTAATCAAATTGTTTAGTTACTGCCTCAAAAGAGCTTCAGTGAACTCAACATGATTACTTTTACACAAAATTGTACTGATTCTTCCTGATTGCATCAAGATTTTTTGTCTCTGTTAAAAGTGGAGTTATTTAGATGTTGAAACAATGCTGTCAAGATTTTCTTTAACAGAAGAACATTTTTTACACAATGAAATAAAACAAGCAATCTATCTATAGAAGACAGTTAGAATGATCTCGACGCAGTGAAAAAAGTTTCAGCCTGCTTCCCCACGTTCTCCATTATAGTGACCCAAGTCCGGAGGAATAACACGTCTTATGTCAGCTCTTTGGGGTTCTGCTTAACTGACGTCTGCCAGATTCTTTGCCATGGATTGTGAAGATGAGTCCTTTCTAAATCTACCAATGCAAACCTAAGCTTTCTCAGTTCTAATAACCTGAAGGATTGGAACAAAACTTTCCCTGTCTTGAAAAATTCTCAAATTTAACCCTTCTGTTCAGGTGACTTGTTCACTGAACTTGAGCTGTATCCTTCTCAGAAGGAAACTAAACTTGCTTCTAAATGAGATACTGGTGTCTTATGAATTGAGTTAAGAAAATATGCTCATTCTAAATTCTTAACTGAAAACAAAGCCTGGCATGTTAATTTGCCTATCATAAACGGAACCGAATAAACATTTTTTCCATTAATACCACAAAGGCCGTCAGTACCCCACTCTGACAAAATGTGAAATTTTTAAGCACTGTTCTGGATGGACACTGACTTTTATTTTAAAACAAAACCCTTCACAGAGGTAGGTAGCACCTCCACTGTGTCTAACTTGAAGTCCAAATTCAAAAAAGGGGTATTAATATATACGAATTTCATTATATCTGCCCTAAATGTTTGCCACTGTGCCTCTACTGACCTATCCCTTTGCCCAATTTCCAAATTCAACTTGGCCATCCATCCCTATTTTGGTGTGCTCATAATTACCCCTATATATGTTTAAAACACTGGTCTTACATCCCCCTCCTTGCTCCATCAAACTAAATCTGGAATTAATCATGTTACAATCACTGTTGTTACTGTGCTGGCTGCTTTACGAGGTCATTACTTAATTTAGTTACACATCTGGTGTCTGGTTTGTTCTGGGATGTGCTGTTCTATGAAACAATGCCAAAAAACAGTCCAAGAACTCATCATTGAGGATACCATTGCCAAGCTGAGTAGTTTATGTAGATTTAAATCACTTCTGATTTGTGCCCTACCTTTCTCTCCAGTTCACTTGTTTCTTCCCGTAAGCCTTATCCTACAGTGGTTACTCTTCAGGAGCCTACATACTGCTCCCATTATCTCTTATCAGTACCTAAACTGATCTGATCTATATGTATAGATCTCCGGAACACTCTGCCCCTATTCCCAGCTGCATTTTCACCCTTCAATATTCAAGTAATTTTAAGGGACATCGTCTCGTTCTGACCTTCGCATTCCAGTTCACAAGAGCCAACCTCTTTCCCAAGTTTGCAGAGATATTTGCCTCATTTATGTTTTTGGTATGAAGAAACAACTAAGCTATTTTCTTCACTGTTCATAGCAGTTTTAAGTAAAGATAACATTAAGCTGGAAAGTAAAACTTGCCTTTCCCACATTTTCTGTCAATTCAAAAGGCAAATTTCCTTGGCACTTCCTATTTTGAGCTTGGTGCATTGGAACAAAAGATCTTTCACTTGGTTTGAGTCATTGCTAACTATTCAAATTTTCTTCTGTCAAATGATTAAAACATAAACTACAATACAGAAGCTAACAAATGCCTTTCTTGTTTAAAGTAGTGCTGCAGTAATGGCATTGAACTTAAAACCTAGAGATCATAAGTTTAACTACCACTGTCTCTCACTTAAAATGTATTTATGTTACCATATTACTGGCCAATGTAATATTCTTTTATTTCTCCTGTGCTGTTTTTTTAAAACTGGTGGTATACATCGCATTTCTTTGCACAGAACAAAATTCATTCTGCAAATGGATTGGGAAAAAAATTGGAGGGAACACTGGATTGTTTTAAAGCTTCTAACTATCCACTATACCTTGTATAACATTTCCGTGTGTGTAGAAACTCATTTGTAATCAAAGATTCTTAACAGCTACTATGTCCTCAAACCCTATTATTAGCATTCAAGAGTTTGTAAGAAATAAGTTGTCTAAGCCTAGCTGATGTAACAATCATTGGAAATTTAAATATTGCTTCTCCTGGCTGTCATTTGAGAATGTGTTTACTTAAGCACCAAATGCGTTCTGGTACTGCGTGAAATGCTCACCCTATCTCTTCATGGCATGTTCTTTTGTGGCGTTTGGAACTCAGTCATGGTCATAAAATTTTTACATTATGAAAGGAGGCCCTCTGGCCTATCTTGACTGGGCTGGTCATCAAGCATCCATCTGTTGTCATCCCATTTTCCACCACTGGGCCTGTTGCTTTGTATGTTATGGTATTTCAAGTGGTCACCAAAATAGTTCTTAAATGTGTTGAAGGTTCTCACCTCTACCACCCTTTTTTAAGCAGTAGGTTCCAGATACTAACAAACTTCTGGGTGAAAAATCTTTTCCTCAAATCCCCTCAACCTCTTAGTCCTTACCTTAGAACTTCCCCTGGTTATTGATCCCTCTACTGAGGGGAACTGGATCTACCTTACCTCAGCTTTGTACACCTATCCTATTCTGATTTGTCACCCACAGAAATGTACTTTACAACAGGAACCTTGCACTTTTGCTTTTGCCACTGCATCCCATTTCAAGACCACAAGCTAATTACAGTAACCCTGTCATAACAGCCATTGTTGACCAAGAATTCTGGACCTTCATAAATATATTGTATGCGCCATCTGACTAACTGGACCTTTCCATATTTTTAGACACCCTATTTATAGTTTTGATTTAGTTTTTACATTTTTGGGCAGACTGGATGTTTATATATCAATAGGAGTACAGGTATAGAGTTGACACTTGTGCCATGCAGCACCACAGAGTGAAACAGGCAGGACAAAAGACATGGCAGTGGTGGTACCTTGGTTGCTAAGCTTGGGCCTTAACCTGCATATTACAATGAAGTGTGAAGTTTTCTGTTCTGGTAGAAAGAATTTTAAAAAGCAGAGTTGTACAGCAAGGAAACAGTTCCTTCCATCCAACTCGTCCATACGGATCAGGTTTCCCAAACTAAACTAGTCCCATTTGCCTACATTTGGCCCATATCCCTCTAAACCTTTTCCTTTTCGTGTACCTATCCAAATGTTGTAACTGTACCCGCATCCAACACTTTCTCTGGCAGTTCAGTCCACGTATGATCCACCCTCTGTCGAAAAGTTGCCCCTCAGGTCCCTTTTAAATCTTTTCTGAAATGCTCCCCTTTGGAGGGACCCAAGTATCCTCCTCCTACATTGAAAGCAGGTGCGCAGGTACAGCAAGCAATGGAAAGGCGAATAGTATAGTAACCTTTGTTACAAAGGAATTAGAACAAAAAATCTTCTTGCAATTGTCCAGGCCTTTGAGGCCACAAGTGCATGATTGTATGCAGCTTTGGACCTTTGCTTTCAGGAAAGACCTACTTGTCCTAGATAGAGCAAAGCTTCGTTGCACCAGCCCTTCCCTGTGAGGAGGGGAGATCACGTAGGTTGTCTATACTCGCTGAAACTTAAAAGAATAAAAGTGATCAAATTAAAAATACAGGGCTTTATAGGGCAGATACTGAAATTGTTTCCCTGCCTTGAGTACCTGGAACAATTGAGGCAGAATCTCCAAATAAGTAATCAGGCTTTTTAGAACTGAGATGACCAGAAATTTCTTAGATTTGTGGATATTTGAAATTCTGTTCTCGGAAAATTGGAGGTGTTCATTTGCTAATTATGTTCAAGACAGGGCAATAGACTTTTGGATAGTAAGGGCAGTGTGTGATATTGGTATAAGGCAGTAAGTTGAAGTTGAGGAGGATCAGTCATGATTTTGCTGAATGGTGGAGCAAGCTCAAAATGTCAAATGGCCCATTCCAGCTCCTATTTCTTTGTTTTTTTGTCTTCTAGTTGTTATTGTGTGGGGGGGCAGTTACAGTTCAGCTGCCAGTAACTGAAGCGATTTTAATATAAATTGAAGGGAAACTGCCACATGGTTTGCTGATCTAGAATCCAAGCAAAATAAACTGTTGTAAAAATAATCTACAGCAGAAAGGGTAATCTGCTCGTGAGTTTATCGCTTCCCCTTTATGGAACGTCCTCCTTTTGGGTCCTGCTTTCCAGCTGTCAGCAAATTGATATGGCATCGTTCAATGAGCAAAGTCTGTTTTTCCAGATGTCAAACTGACTGACAGATTTCTTGCCAAGTTAAACACTTGCAGGGTATAACCTCTTCTGTTGTAAATACTTGTTCCACAGGGGTTTAGACAGATGTGCTTCCAAAAATCCTGGTTAATTGCAGTGTCTGGAGTAATTACATATAATTGGTAATGTTCTGTGTGCACATGCAAGCCTGCTCCTCTCCTCTCTTCCTCCACCAAAGCCTACTCTTCTTCCCCCCGCCCCCCATCAAAAAAAAGCCATCCCCTTTTAGACAGTACTGTATTGTGAAGACAGCGTGGGATACCACGGACTGAAGTGGCCAGTATATCTTTATCCATAAGGAAGCTGCTTTTATGTTAGACTTAATGAAGAGGCAATGTCACTAGCTCCAAAATCCAGACATATTGCACATTGTTATTCCTAATCAGAGTTATTCCATAGGTATTTAAAACCTCATCCTTAAAAGATGTTGCGCTGTCAAATTAAATAGCAGGCAAAAAAACTCAACAGATGTAGTTTTAATCTACATCTCCGAATTCTGTTGCATAAACCTGTGCAAGTCATATTTCGTAATGATGAAAGTATAACCCTCTTATCTGCATTCGTCGAAGGCCTGTTTCCTACTTCATCTACACTGCTTTTTGGTAATTTTTCCCAATTCTTCACTCCCCTCTCGCTCCATCATCACCCCAACGAAAATCTATTTCCCTGCTTAGGATCTTTCCTCCTTTTGGCCTGCAAATCCATTCTGTGACATCAATCAGGTTGCCACTGTTCATGCATCAGCCTAGATTGTCAGTCTGTATAGCCAGGCTGCTTGACTGCATGGGATATCAGTCAGCTCATTATTTTAAAAGAAGTGGGGCATTGATGTTTCTTGTGTTGTCCTTCCCAGGTGCCTTTAGCTGCCCCAGTGCCAGTCCCCACCATTGAGACCCCACCACAGGACAATGGGATGTCTCCTGTATCTCTCCCCAGCAATGAATTGTCTCTGAAGGTAGGATTTCTCATTCACTGTTGGCATGAAAGGACAATTAGTTCCAGTTGGCTAAGTCACTGGTCAACAGCTCTGCCTTCAAAGAAGGATTCAGATCAGTGCTTCTATTGAAATTATCTGAAAGAACTCAGTGGAACTTTGGTCTTTTTTTTGTGCTGTTTACATGGAGTATATATGCTTTCGCCCTTCAGAACACGTCCCCTGATTATCGTCTGAAGACCACATTGACAGCCAAGGTGCAAGAGAATCTGCCAGCCATCCTGCCACCCCAGTGGTTGAGTTTGAGTTAAATCTGTCGAAGTGCCTTAACAGAGCAGATCACAGATCAGTGTATCTCAGCTTCTCCAGAGCCATTCCTCTCAGTTTTAAACCTCTTCAAAAAGGAAGAGTTAGAACAATCCCAGTCCTCTAATGACAAATTCCATCATTTTCCTATGAACAGAAGTGCGGAGGAATGTGATGAACCTACCTCTCACTATTCACAATTTCTGGGTCTACTCGTGAATGGGTGGATTGGTTCCTAGCTGTTGTTATTAATCCAATTCTTTTAGAGGCATCTTGATACTAAGACTCTTGAGAATAAAGTCACTGTTGTTAGATAGTTTGCCCAAGTTTGAACCCATGCTGAATTGCCAACTGTTGCTCGGAGTTGGAGTAACCTAGCACAGGTAGCACAATCCACTTTCAGAACTAGAGTATGTTAACGGCACCATGGACTTCACTGTTTAAAACTATTGTCCGCATTTGATTGACACTCAGGAACCTACTTGTGGTAGGAACCAACCACTCTTGTGTTCAGCCTTCAGGTAGCGTATTTGAGCTGCTGTTGACCCAAGTTTTCCAGTTGGCTCAATTGTTGATAGTACCTTTACAATGGTGGAAGGAAGTTACTTGCAGTTCTTTCTTGGTCCCAATTTAAGCCTCTTTTTTTCTATTTTGTTTACTGTACACTTGTTTGATAGCATGATAGCTCTAGATTGGTCCCCTTCCTCTAATCCTTAGCTTAATTTTGATGTCACTGCTCATTTGGGAGCATCTTCCTTTTGCTGTTGGGCCTTTTTCACAGGTGGCTATTATCATGCTCTAAACACCTTCCGTTTTGTCTACATTGTCTTGTTATCTAAAAGCTGCTCCTGCGCCTAGAAGGAATAGATAGGCAGCTTGCTGATAGTTAAGTGTAATATTTCTAAAAAGCATTTCCTGACCAGCTACTGCTAGTGAAGGAAACTACCCCTGCCAGCAGCACATTTGGTCTATATCTCCAAGCCCAAATCTAACTTTGGATAATAAAATCTGCTGTTGAGCCTTTAAAATGTCTTTTTTATTCATTCATGGATGAGGGCCTCACTGGCTGGACAGCATTTATTGCCTATCCCTAATTGCTCAGAGGGTAGTTAATCAGCCACACTTGTGGGTCTGGAATCAAATGTAAGCCAGACCAGGTAAGGATGGTCGTTTCCTTCCCTAAAGGACATGTGAGCCGGGTGGGTTTTTTCTGACAATTAGGGATGGATTCATGGTCGTCACTGATACTTAATTCCAGATTTTTTTATTGAATTCAAATTCTACCATCTGCTGTGGCAGGATTCGAACCAGGATCCCAAGAACATTACCTGGATCTCTGGATTAACAGACCAGTAATAAAAGCACTAGGTCACCACGTCCCCCTCTTCATGGTTCATGTGTATATTTTGAAGAAATACTAGTGATAGAAGTAACTTAAACATTTTTAATTTTTAAAGATGTACTCTTTCACTGTTACCAGTCCCTTGTCAGTGAGAAATTTGTAGTGAACCGCCATCTTTAACCATTGTATTCCATCCAGTGCGGGTACACCTACAGTGCTTGAAGTTTAGAGCAACTGAATGGCTTACCTGTCCATGATGGAAGGCATTTGCAATACTGTTTTAACATTGCTAATATACAAGAGGCTGCTTTCTTATCTATTTTTATCCTTCCTCGTCAGATGGAGTCTGCTCGAAAAGCATGGGAAAAGTCTCCAGGGGTTACAGAAAAAGATGTTGCTGCAAGTGTGACTAATGCAGATGTGCCTGAGATGGCTGATGACTACCATTCTTTTGTTAACTCAATACCTGTGGCCTCCGTGGCACCATCTGCCCCACTCTCAGGTTCAGTATCTTAGTACTTTGATGTAACACCTGCCTTTCTCGTACACCACTTGGCGCGCAGACTCCCTGCTCCCCATCTGTATGTTCCCCCTGCACTTCTCGTAGTCCAGGGACAACTGAAGACAATTCAAATGTATTGTGTTCCCTTGCTATTTCTGATTATTCAATCAACGTTTCTACTTGTCACTACAACCATGTAATCGTCTACTGCTCTCCACATTAAACATTTTGCTGTTTTTGCCCTTTTTAAAATCTTTTTCATTCCTCACTTCCCCACTTTTTCTCCTCCTTTTTAAAATGTGTTATATCTGTATTTTTTTCAGATGTGCCCATTCTTCATGTGTGAAGCTATAAGAAGTGATTTGCATTTGTGTAGCACCTTAGACAATTCAAGAATGTCCAAGCCTTCCTTCTATAATACTTGATTGTAGTGTAGTCACTGTCATTGTGTCTGGAAACACAGCAAGCAACTCCCACATAACAAGCGAAGCAATAATGACACAATCCCATTTTATTGATTATTGACAGGAAACTAGGGAGACTTGCCCTGCTCATCTTCGATTTGGAATCATGTTTACTTTCATGAACTGGTTTCATGTTCCTTGTGAAAGCCACCACCTCAGATAATGAAGCTTCCCTCAAAATACTGCATTGGCAAGAGGCAAGGGAGTTGCAGCTAGCAAACAATATTTTCAGTCACAAAGGACAGCGAGTTCTGCCTGAACTTGTCCTGCCTGATGTCTGTCCGTGCAGTTTGCCAGCACTTTTTTCCACATTCCTAACTGCACTAAATTGGTAGCCAGCCCCCACCCTGCTGTTAACCTAATTAGCCCCAGGAATGCACTGTGGTCCCCAGGTCTGAAGGCCCCAACTATTCATTAGCCAAAAGCCTAATGTTGAGAAACAGCCAATTTAGAACAGAATTGCTGCTACATACCCTAGTAATAATTATTACCTTTTGAATGTGCTGTGCAGCAGCACCACCATCTACTGGTGCAAAACAATCCAAAAAAACACAGCTACTTTTCTTAAAAAGCCTCTTGGAATAGAGATGGGAATAATATTGTTGGATCCCTATTGTTTAATTGATTTTGGAGCATTCTGCCACACCGATCATCCAAATTTCATTGCCCAAACAAAACGTGTAATTGCAACTCTCAAGGCTCTGTATATCTGAAATCATCCAGATCAAATCTTGAGGTGATGATCACTGCTTTTGGACTTTCACATATTTCTTCACAGATCCCTACGAAGTGTGAATGTAATTTACAGCATACTTGTTTGTTTTCACTGGTTTCACTGATGTAGTGTGTTGAGTTGAACTGTTTACCTCTTTCTCTTCCCTCCCCCCAACAGCACCAAGTGGCCAGATTCCACCTTGCTACATGGAAAGCCATTGCTATGGTAGCCAACCTCGTGGGATGCCTCCTTCTATCTCCCAGCATCAGGCATTCCAGTCTGGACTTCCACGGGTAAGATCTTCATAACCCTTACAATGCTGCAGATTTTGGTATGAGCTGTCACCACTGTGGTCCTGTTGTTGCTGGCAACCTATCAGATGTGTGGAGTCTTGGAGTCTTGCTATCTTGGGGCACATTTCTTTCTCTTTTTTAGGTTTCACTCTGGATCAGCATAGTTTTGAAATGAAACAATAGACTTAAAATTCCAATGTTTTTCACGACCTCGCAATGTTCCAAAGCATAATTGAAGTACTTTGGAAGCATAGAACTGGCCTAAGGAAGGAACTGTAGCAACTAGTTTGCAATTTTCAAGGCCAAGGCCCCAGAGCAGCAGTGAGATAATTGCAGTGATGATCTGTGTTTTTATGTTTGTTTCTTAAATTATAAAGATTAGTCAAGGCACCTGGGAGAACTTCAAATCTCCCTTCAAAATAGGGGCTGCTGGGTGTGGTGTTGGAGTGTGATGTGAACGTTCTCATTTGGGTAAATTGCTAACAACTGAGTTTCTGCTTGGTCCACTGCCATTGGTCCACTCCCAGAATGCAGCTCTCTTCATGCATTTAAAAAAAAGCTTGCCAGTGTCAAGGCTGAGGAATCTGTGAATGTCCTTTTTAATCTGGATGTGCCCAAGCTGCCAATGGATCTAATGAGTTTCACTGTGGACAACAATGTGGCTCAAGTTAATTACTGTCTGTGTTAACTTGCGCATTTGCCAGTGGAGGGAGACTGGATGGAGATTGGAGTAGGAATCTCCATTGATTTGCTTCTCAAGCACCAGGACTTCCAAGGTCAATTGTCATAGCTCTACTGCTCCAGCTGAGATCTTCTAATTCTGTGCAAGTCACTGATTTAATCTAGAAATTTCCAAGGTCTAGCTTGGCATAGCATTGGATTTAACTAATGATAGTAAGCAGTATGGCTGTAGGACATTATTCACCCAGCTTCTTAAAATAACTTTCGAAGAGTTTCTCGAAGATTATTTCTTCTTTTACTATTTTCTTTTTGCTTAAAAAAAGTCCCTTTCAAGCAGCTGAACTGTTATAAAATGTTCTGTTTTGCAGGCAATGCCGACCCAACAGATAACACTTCACACTCCTCTTCAGGGTCAGGCGCAGGTTTCTACCCTTAGCATCCGACAAGGGACGCCAGTCTCCCAAACACAGGATATGTTCAGTTCCCTCCAGTCTTTCAGGTAAGGCTTTCCCAGCCATTGCGGCATGTGGATGGAAATAAGAAAGCAGACCACTAAATTCAATGGGTCTGCTCCTTTTAAAGTTGCTGTTTCAATTTGTGGCTGACTTTAATACGTGCAGTGAAGAGAAAAAAGTACAAGTGCACTCAACTCTTGGTTGTAAATCTTCACGTTAGTTTATTTCCATATGTGTTTTAATTTTATCCTGAGGTCAGCTGTTCATATCTTTTTAGATCTGTTTTCATTGCATCCAGTATGAAGCCAATCAGTTTAAGGATTGCTTCATTTCTGATTTTAAAATATTGGTTGTGGCTTAGAATAGAATTTTAATAAACTGAAAATAAGCCCAGTTTTCTAGTTGTGAACAGGCAAACAACGCTTTGAAATATTTCAATGATACGTTTGTGGTGTACTTGGATAAGCATACAAGGCATAATGGAGTAGAAGGATATGTTATTAGAGTGCGCTGAAGAAGGCTCATTTGAAGCATAGACCCTGTCATGATTTTTTGTTCTTCGGATATGAGAACGTCTGATTTTTATGACGAAGAGAAGTAATTGGCGAAGCCGCTAGAGATGGTTGAACCGAGGCTGCCACTACTTGGAACCGTTGCATTGATATCCTGGAGCTGAGATGGAGGCCAACCACAATCACCACCCTTTTGTGTATAACTTGAACCAGTCAAGAGTTTTCTCTTCGATATTGACTTCAATTCTGCAAGGGACTCCGTAATGCAAAATGCGCCACCTGCTGCATTAACATACAGGACAGTCACTCTCTGGTCACCTCTGAAATGCAGTTTTTCAACTCGGTTCAGACCAAGGCTGTGTTGAGATCGAGAGCCGAGTGATGGTGGTGGAATCCAAACTGAGCATCAGTGAACAGGTTATTGCTGTGTAAATGCTGCTACTTTCCATCGCTTCACTGATTTGAGATGAGGGTGATGGGGTGATAATTAATCAGATTGGATTTATCCCATTTTATGGTGGACAGGACATGCCTGGGTAATCTTCCACATTGTCAGATAAATGCTGGTATTGTAGCTATACTGGAACAGCTAGACTGGCAGTGTGCCTCGTCCTAGAGCATGGGCCAAATAGCTAGTTTCTTTGGTTTTTAAGCATGTTTTAAGATATCAATTAATGTGTTGGTGTATCTTCATTTCCACAATTTGCAGTTTGTATGCCAGTGAATATCTGTTCCATTTGACAGGTCCCAACAGTTGTATCTCCAGCCTGGACTCTCCCCTCCCTCTGCAGCCATGGTACAAGGGTCTACACTGATATCTGGGGCCCCAGTAAAAGGCCAGTATGTTGGCTTTTCAGCAGTGCAGGCTGCAGAGGTGGCCAAGGCTCAGCCAGGATTGCCCTACCAGCACACAGCTTGTACTCCTCCAATGTCTGTCATCTACAACACCCAGCTGGGCAACTCACAGCTCATTGACTCTCAGATAATACAGGTAAGTGGCCTGTAATATTTATTCTCACTGAGTATCTTAGAGTACTTAAAAGTAAGGATTTAGACCTTTCCACAATCCCGCTTAGTCCTTTCTTGTTTCCAAACTCTGTCCAGTTTTGTCCTTGGATCATTTTCTTCTGATTCCTTCTTGGTTACTGACTAATTGCATGGGTTTTTCCCCCCTCCACACTCTAACTTGAGCACTGTTTCTGAGTATCATCACAGTGAATCCTTTTGTCTGGGTCAACCTAGTCCAGCTCCTCCTGCATCACAAACAACTTGACCACAGATCTACAGCTGAAAGGAACAATGTTCAAATATTCTTTGAAGTGAGAATAGATGACAGACACTAAGTTTGGGGTTGGGGGTTTCTGATGATTTTGCTCCTGTACTTTATAAAAGTACAACAGAACTAGCAGGAACAGCTCAGGTTTCCGCAGATGACTGCAGCTGCTTTTCCATCAACACCAGACTTGATAAGTAATGCGTGGTCCTGCAACCAGCCTTAAACCAGTGACCTAGCAAGAGAATTCAGGTCAGCAGTTCCCATCTCGGCCATCAGCCATGAGCATTTTCTCCAAACAAAGAACACATCTTTAAATCCAAAGCTTTTTAAAAGAAGAAAATACTTTGAAAATTAGCCACCTGGTCTGGCAGTTGAGAAGATCAAGAATCTCTTAAGTTTCACCCTTGCTTATGCTGAGAAAAATGATCTTGAGAGGCATGGTGAGTAATCTTGATTGCTATTGTAAGTGGTGAAAATGTGGTGATGATTTAAGATTTAAAAAAGGCCTGATAGGGTTGAAAGATTAAAAATGCAGGAACGCAAACTTGGGATAAACAGCTGATCATTTAGGACTGATGAGAAGTTACTTTGCTCAAAGGATTGTGAATCTGTGGAATTCTCTATTTTCAAGAGTTGTGGATGCTCCATTATTGAATGCATTGCAAGGCAGAGATAGAGACATTTTAGTGCCTCCGGGAATGTAGGGAGTAGGCAGAATGGTGGAGTTGAAACTCACTCACTCAGCTATAGTCATACGAAATGGCAAATCTTGTGTTTTCATTTCCGATTATTACACAGTAGCCCTCTTGCTGTCGAGCGTAATTGGAAGGTGGTTGAGCACCCTCTAAATTTGCAACTGGTAACCACTTTGAGAGAAAAGGGTCAAGCCCCTATGCAGAACTATTCTTGTGGTAACACTGATCCCTTTAACTGAATCATCTAAAAACTGTCATATTAACATAATTAAAAATCCTTTGTGTTCATTTATGGTGCCACTTATTACTCACGTCCCTGTTGTACCTTGTATATTCAGATTGATCTCAATTGTGTCAACCCTGTATCTGTCGTAGACCCTCTTTATTTCACTTGATCTTGTTCTTTATCATTTTTTGTCATCCATAACACTTTGGCTTTGCTGATATTGCCTTCTTCCTTGTGGGAAAAATACCTTGACTGTACAGGCCCATGATTGTGTTACAGATTTGCCTGCTGACCTTTGAGTCCAGTTTACCTGGACCACATCTGTTCTTGACTCATTTAATTGGAGAAGGGCCATCCTCAGTGTAGCTATTGTATGTAGATCCCTGTCCTTTTTCCATGCCTAATTTGAACCTTGTAGTACTGTGACCACTGTCCCATGTATTTCTCTACTGATACTTGATTCACTTGACCCATCTGATTTCCCAGATCCAGGAATGCCTCCTTCCTCGTTGAGGTGGAAGCATGCTAATGTGGAGAATTCTGTGAAACTTAGTTCAGGACAGCTTCCTTCATATCTGTCTCTTTGTGCCTCGCCCTCTCGTGCTGCTCTTTTGCCACCGCCACCCCCCCCAACAGTTTGTATTCACTTAATCATAGTCATCAGGTTTTAATATTGTGCACAGCATAAAATCAACATACCATCTAATCCTTCTTCAGAAATTTTCTGAAGAAGGGTCTAGACCTAAAACGTCAGCTTTCCTGCCCCTCTGCTGCTTGGCCTGCCGTGTTCATCCAGCTCTACACCTTGTTATCTCAGATTCTCCAGCATCTGCAGTTCCTACGATCTCTCATACCATCTCATCCTATAGGCTTCCTGCCTGATGAATTAACTTTAAATTACGCCCTACAATTGAGTCCTAAACTGCATCAAATATTTTGACTGTTCAGTGTGTCTTTGTGTGAGATGGGAGGGTGAGGTGGGTGGTTTACAGCAGGGCACTCTGGATAGTGAACAGGATCATTCAGCCTCTGTACTATGTCCAGCTTGAGGCGCTGAGCTCATTGGTAAAATCCAGAGACTGGGATTTTTACTGTCCTCTTTCAGTTCAATGGTGGAGCAGGAGGAGCTGAATCTTTCCTTAACATTATATGTCACAACACTCTCTAGTAGGACATGCATTTCCCCAATAAGCCAGTGGGAAGCCTAAATTTCACCAATGCAACCCCTGTCTTCCTCTCTACCTGTCCAGCCCTAACCACTAACAGCTCCGCCTTCGCAGAAGAGTGTGCGCCTAGAAAGGGTATTTGGAAGCATCTGTCTGACTACACACACTTTTGTAATAGGAATTGCTATGATAGACCCAAATAACTCATTAAATGCTAATGCGGCTGACTTTTTGGACAGATGAGACAAAGCATGGCCCAGCCATCGGACTTCTATTCCTCTCCACTGCAGCAGCCCAATCAGAGCAACTACTTTGCTGCCACCCCAATGTCCAGTGGCCCCCTCCACCAGGTAATCTTCTACAGTGAGTTTTATTGATATTAATCATTGGGTGGGGGAGGGGGAGAATGGCTTGGTCAGATACTGTTTGCAAAATCAAAACCATTTAACTTGTGAAATTTTATATTCCTCAAGGTTACTGCATTCCTAAATGATTTGACATCTGAATTGTGTAGATGTGAGGACTAGCACCATTAGCATCATGTCCCCATTTTAAAGCATATGTCATGTTTCGGTGAGGGAGTCACATTGAAAGAAAGGAAGATTTGCATTCATATAGCACCTTTTGCAACTGCAGAGTGCCCCAAGTACTTTTGAAGTGTAATTAGTTCATTTGTTAGAATTGGGCTGGCAATATGTGCAGAACTGACAAATTCTGGGAACAGCAATATGATCATGATCAGACATCATGTTTTATATGATGAATGAAGGTTACGTATTGACTAGGTCACAAGGAACAGTACAACTGTGTGTTAAAGTAGTGCTACGGTGCCTTTTTCACCCAGGCAAAAGCCTGGGTTTGACATCTGATTTGAAAGATGGAGCCTCCAGCAAAGCAGCACTCTTTTTTTTGGTACTGTATCAGTGAACTGGCCATGATTATTAAGCTCAAGACCCAAAACGCAGAACTTTCTGACTTGGAGACAACACTGTTAGCAATAGCCACCGCTGACGGCCAGGATGGTCCTAGATCTGACTACCTAAAAGGCACATGTGGAACATGGTTTAAAATTCCCTTTCAGAGGGGGGCTGCTGTCCCAACAATGTGCACAATCCTCCATTTCACTGCAACACAGTCCAGATTATGGACTCTGATTTTAGAATGGATTTGTATAAACATGACCCACTTCAAGGCGAATATGCTCGGTTTTGCTGTTTAAGAGTTGGAAAAGAAAATAGTAAGTCAGGCAGAGCTGAAGCTGATTACCTAACCAAAACTTTCAAAGTCTTCAAGCGGGACCCTACATCTTGACACAGTCCTTATTTATTTTTTAGTGTATTCTTTTAGGCTGTAGCCTTCATTTCTCTGCTCACTTTGGAATATGTTTCTTGACAGATGTTGGTCCCAATGTTGGGCTCCCAGTTATCTGTCCCTGGCTTTGGGTCTGTGCAGCAGCCTTTGGTCCAACTTCCACAGTCTCTGCATCATTCACAGGCACAAACCGTCCCTCCAGGGCCCCCCCGAAGAGTCGTTCATTCAAGTTTTCATGCTGCTGCACCCACTCTTGGAAGGGAGGTAAAAAACTCATCTTAATTTGTTTTAAATTTAAGTGCTTAAAATTTTAAGTTGTTTTTGGTCCTGCTTCATAGATACAAAAATATATTAACCAGAGCTCTCCTTTTTAATTCAGGTTAACCCCATGGATCCGAAGACATTTCACTTGGATAGGAAAATGAATCCGTCTCCAGGAGCACTTGGCTATTCTGTCCCATCACCTGCAATATTCAGGTGAGAGCTTGGAATGACCTCAGTTAGATTTTGGTGTTTATGAAGGACTTCCAATAGTTCTCATTTAAATATACCTTCGAGTCTAATTTTTTTTTTGTGTAAAGTTGCTGAAATAATTAGAGAGAAGCTAATACTTGGTTCAGTTTGTGATGAATATATCAGTGCTACGTTATACAGGCAGGAGCTTTCAGTTCTTGAGGGATGGTGGCTCGCTAGAGAACGATCACCACTGAGGTACCTGCTTATATTTGCTCAGTGTTGAGTGACCTCTGCTGGTGCTTTTCAGTCTGCTGCTCAGCGTTGCTTACGTCACAGGCAGTTGCATTTCCATTCAAAAGCCAGGTATTCGGTCCAGACAAAATCTGTCTCTTCTGTGAAACCGCATAGAATCTAGTGCTGAATGTATGCACACCTTGAGGCTCTTTTAAGGATCAGTGGCTGACACAAGGGACAGAAAAGTTGCCTTTCTCTTAGGACCATCTCCTGGAGAAAGTATTGTCAGCAGAAAAGTCAGGAAGTTTACCTGTTTGAAAAAAAATTGTGTTGCTCTTTCAGAGTTCGTTGGTACTGCCCATACAATTTTAACGTGAAGTATGGCTTCCATAGAAAACTGCCTCATTTCTGGAGTGATTTTGCCCTTCCCATAGATGTTTACTCCACAGAAAGGGGTCATTCAGCCCATGTCACTCAACAAAAATCTCACTACAGTGTCCCATATTCCAGCTTTTACCCATAGCCTGGAGGTAATGGCAATGCAGAGAGAATATTTAATACTGCTTAAATGTTGAGTTTATGACTCCACCACCCTTTCAGGCAGAGAGTTCCAGAGTCCTAACACTAGGAGGGAAAAAACAATTTGTCAACTCTCCTCTTACCCTTCTACCTCTTAGCTTAAATCTATGACCCTTCTAATAGAAAAATGCCTTCCTAGCCTGCCTACCTACCTATGCCCATCAAACCTTTCTTGGGACCCCTTTCAAGCTTTTCCTGTTCGAGGGAAAATAACCCCAGCCTATCCAATCTTTCCTTGTAGCTCAGACCTTCCAGCCCAGGCAATATCCTCTGTGCTGCAACCACATCCTTCCCATAATGCAGTGATCAAAACTACACATACTACGCAAGTTGTGGCCTAATCAACATTTTATATAGTTCCAGCATAACTACCCTGTTCTGTATTCTATGCCTTGGCTAATATAAAAAAAATTATCCAGTAAGGTGGCTTAACTACCTTATCTGCCATTTTAGATCACTTCTGAGACATGGGCATCACTGGCTGGCCAGCACTTATTGCCCATCCCAATTTCCCTCGAAGGTGGTCGTGAGCTGCTGCTTTGGACTGCAGTCTATGAGCTGTAGGTAGATCCACATTGCCCTTCCAGATTTTGACCCAGCGACACTGAAGGAATGTCATTTTATTTCCAAGTCAAGAGAGTGAATTGCCTGGGGAGACCTTTCAGGTAGTGGTGTTCTCAGATCTAATGCCATTCTTCTGGATGGAAGTGGTCGTACGTTTGGAAGGTGCTGTCTGATGACCTTCTATGAATTTCTGTAGTTTGTCTTGTAGGTGGTGTACACTGTACTGAGCGTCAGTGGTGGAGAGAGTGGATGTTTATGGATGTAGTGCCTATCAAGTGGCCTGCTTTGTCCAAGATGGTGTAAAACTTCCTGAGTGTTATTAAAGAACAAAGAAAATTACTATACAGGAACAGGCCCTTTGGCCCTCCAAGCCTGCACCGACATTCTGCCCATCACAACTAAAACCCCCTATCCTTCCTGGGACCGTACCCCTCTATTCCCATCCTATTCATATATTTGTCAAGACGCCCTTTAAAAGTCACTATAGTATCTACTACCACTACCTCCCCCGGCAGCGAGTTCCAGGCACCCACCACCCACTGTGTTTTTTAAAAAAAAAAACTTGCCTCGTACATCACCTTTAAACCTTGTCCCTCGCACCTTAAACCCATGGCCCCTGATAACTGACTCTTCCACCCTGGGAAAAAGCTTCTGACTGTCCTGTCTGTCCATGCCCTTCATAATCTTGTAGACCTCTATCAGGTCGCCCCTCAACTTCTGTCGTTCCAGTGAGAACAACCCAAGTTTCTCCAACCTCTCCTCATAGTTTAATGCCCTCCATACATGCAACATCCTGGTGTATCTTTTCTGTACCCTCTCCAAAGCCACCACATCCTTCTGGTAGTGTGGTGACCAGAATTGAACACAATATTCCAAATACGGCCAACTAAGACTCGAAGCTGCAATGTTACCTGCCAATTTTTAAACTCCATACTCTGACCATTTTTGGAGCTGCACTTATCCAGACAAGTGTGGGAGTATTTCATTTATGACCTTGACTTGCCTCGTAAATTGTCGACAGGCTTCAGCGAGTTATTATTTGCTGCAGTTTTCCTGGCCTCTGGCCTGCTGTTGTAGCTACTGTATTTACATGGTGAGTCCAATTGAATGTCAACGGGTAATGGTTACATTCCAGCTTACTGGAGATGGCCATTTCCTGGCACTTGTGGCATAAATGTTACCTGCCTTGCTACCTTCCGGGTAATGCACGTTAAGGTCCCTCTGATTTTCAGTACTTTCCAGGGTCCTACCATTCATAATGTAATCTACTGCCTTGTTAGCCCTCCCCAAGTGCATTACCTCTAACCCTTCTGAGTTGAATTCTATTTGCCACAGCTCTGTCCAGTTGACCATTGTGATATTTTCCAGCAGTTTTTAAAAAAATATTTAACACCGTGTCAATTTTGTGTCACCACCCCATACATTTTAAGTCTAAATTATTAATGCACCACAAATGATGCGGAATCCTACAGAACTATACTGGAAAGAGAGACAGAAATATTGCTGTATGTATGACTCTCTGATACCCGCCTCTGAATCCAAACTGGACGAATGTAAACTTTGCCTTGGATCTGAAGGGCTCGTTTGTTCTTGACCAGTCTGCCATGAGGGACCTTATCAAAAACCTTGCTGAAGTCTATGTTGCCCTCATCAAAGCTTCCAGTTACTTCCTCAGAAAACTTGATCAGATTTGTGAAACTCTTATATTCCCTTAACACAGCCATCCTGACTACCCCTGATTAATCTGTATCCCTCCAAGTACAAACATTGCTTCCCCCCTCAGAATTCTTTTATAACTTCTCCCAGTGTGGAGGTTAGATAAATCTAATTTTCTAATCTATCCCTTTTTTATGTCTCCTATTTTGGTCCTCTGCCCTCATGTCTATACCTGTGGTGTGCTTTTCTATTCTAAGGACCAGTACAAAGTGTTCATTGAGTATACTTAACCCTGGATCCCCAATTACCTCTTTGGTCCCTAATGTACCCTACTCTTTCCCTAGTTAGTCCTCTTCATATTTTTTAAAAAGTCCTTCTCTAAAAATTTGGTAAGCACTTTCTTTGCTTTCCTAGTTTCCTTCTTAATTCTCCTTGTTACATTTTATTATACTCTTCTAGGGACTTTGTCATATTGAGTCCTTGGTATTTGCCATTAGCTTTTTTGTCCTTAGTCGTCCTCTCCATGTCCTTTTGTTATCTAGAGTTCTCTGGCCTTGGACCCACCTGATAAATCAATCAAAAAATTAACATTCCCTGGTGCTTTCTGTGAAATCAAAACTGAACTATAGGGGAACTATTGCGTTTGTGGGGCTGTTCGGTTATTGGAGTACAGTAAAAGCATGGAAACGAGGTTTGCTATATTCGTGTGCTGTGGCTAAAAACTCTTTGGATCAGCTTTGCATTTTTATGTATTGTTCTAGGCCTGGATCAACAAGTCCAAGAGGAAAATCTCCTGGACCAGCCCAGTGTGGAGTAAATTCCTTGCCATGTTTCAGAGGGAACGTGTCTCAGCAGGTAAGGATCTTCTTTTGTACGTGTTCCCATCTAAGATGCAAATGCTCAAACTCCATATTGTATTTCAGCCTGATTTACATTAGAGCATAAAGTATCTGCTGTCTTCCAGTTGTAGATTGCAGTTCTCTCCAGAGCCTTACTATGATGTTTTGTACTCTACTAATGCTAACCTAGGATCTCTGAACTTTGGACCTCCCTCAGGAATCATGTAAAATTCCTTCTTGCACTTTCCTGTACAGTTGGAATCTAGTTTATTTTGGTGATGCAGAATTGGAGAGATTTTTATTTCATGTTTTGTTTTGCTTTGTAATGTTGTTCTCCAAATGAATTAAAAACAAAGCCTGGGAAATGTTTGCTTTGTTCTCTGCTCTCTTACTCGGGCGCAGAGGTAGCGTAGCACAAACCACCAACATTGTACATCAACTTTATTGTGTTTTTTTTAAAGCGTGGGTAATTTCAGTATTCTTTTGGTTTTATTTGTAACATTTTTGTGAAACTGACAATTTTTTAATGTGACCTGGTTTTTGCAAAGGTGCTGGCTTGATTTCCTGCATACTTACGTGAATGCATTACCTGCTAGTGATGTCTCCTTTCCCAACAGATAGTGACAATACCAGGAAAGCAACTGTATGTAAATTTTATGTCAAGAACAAAAAAAAAGTTGTTGGAAAAGCTCAGCAGCTCTGGCAGCATCTGTGAAGAGAAAATCAGAGTTAATGTTTCGGGTCCATTTCTGGTCCGGTGACCCTTCCTCAGAACTCGTGAAACGGACCCGAAACGTTAACTCTGATTTTCTCCCCACAGATGCTGTCAGACCTGCTGAGCTTTTCCAGCAACTTCTGTTTTTGTTCCTGATTTACAGCATCTGCAGTTCTTCTGGTTTTTATGTAGGTTGTGTGCTTGGGGCTTACCTGTGCCACCCTTAACAGATCAAAATCCTGCAGACGCTTAATTTAGCAGCTCATCCTTTAAGCTAGGCACTATGTTGTTCTTTGTCTTACCCTCCCCATCCCACTACCTCTGTGCACCAGTGAAAGACAATACAACTCTTCTCTCAATTGCTTCATGTCTCCACTCTTTTTAAAAGTAATTGTGGGAAATTACTCAAATTGCTCAGAGATGAACTATTATCGAGCAAATATGTCAGGAAGCTGCATAGATGACCGAGTGCTTTCACAATAAATTGTGCTCTTGTTTTTGTTTCATAATTTCCTGCCAGGCAAAGCAGCGAGCAGAGGTGCTGCAAAGCACACAAAGGTTCTTTGAGCGGGTGACACCACGCGGCAACAGCAGTGACACTGGCTCACATCCTGCTGAGGAGCACCAGGAAGGAGAGAGCACCCTGCCACACAAGGACGAGAAATCCACAAGCAAGCCCAAGCCAGTGCGAACAGGGCCCATCAAACCCCAGAGCATTAAGTCACAGGAAGAGAAACTGTAACCAGTGGCCGGAGACTGCAGCCTCTCAAAACTGAAGAAATCTACGTCTCTTAAGGGGCTTCATTTGTCTGTCTCAAAAGGAAAATGGCTTTTTTTTTTTCTTAAAGACAAAACATTACTGATTTCAGTGGACTACACGAGTTGTTTTGCAAAAACGTAAGAGAGCCAACTCCAGCAGCAATAACTGGATTGAGTGTGAAGCTGAACTGGCAGGAAAGAGTTGGGGGAAGGAAGAGGCTAATAAGTCCTTTATAAGAAAAGAGGTCTAGATTTCTCTACCATAATGAAGCATTCATCTTATTGGTAACTAGTAAGTCCTTGTAGATCCACTTAATAAATGCCAATCCCTTATAAGGCAGCTGCTTTCTTTGTTGAGGGACAGAGCATATAATGACTAGAATTGGTTTGAACACAAGGTGTTTAGAGTAAAATGGCCATGTGATAAGTTGAACATTTCAAAATGACTACAGACAGATCTGATTGGGCTTCTGTCTTGTCGATGTTATAAAAAGAACGGTTATGAATGTTTTTAAATAGTGGTAGATGGGTACAAATTACTATTTCTGTTACTGTTTTTACTTTGTGGCTGTTAAGACACAAGTTTGGTGGTGCTGAACAACATAATACACTCCAGATCAACAAAATGTTCTCTAAATTTTTTTTCTTTCCCTTTATATACTGTCCTTCCACCCACAGGCCCAGTCGCCAATTTTACAAAGCCCTGAAAGTGGCTTTTTAAATGTTTGTTGAGCTTTTCCTTTCCCTCTTGGTTGCTGTATGCAGCCAGTATTGCCAAAGCACAGACATTGTCACAGAGTTGAACATTAACTAGTTGCAGTTTTCCCCCTGTACACGGTGCTGCTCTTAAAGCGCTGCAGTGGTAGGGATGGGCAGGCGGTGAGGTGAAATTGTGATGCTGTTCCTGTTTAAATTAGAAGTGGTTATTGCTGCAGTGGAATGAAGCAAGTTTAGATTAATAATAAAATGTGAGCTGAGGAAAAACTAATAAATACATTGGTTGTCCAATGATATTGTCTGTTGTGCCGTAATTGAGATCATCCTCCTTTGTAGGCTGTGGTGTTAGCTTTGCAGCTGCGAGTGAAGGGAGTACAGCGTTCATTTCCCTGCCCCATCCTCCACTTCCCACATTCTGATGCGTAAGTACCAGGAGAATGTGAATTAGTTGCAGGTTCTGTGAACTGAGAGTGGGTGACAATTTTCTGCTCTACTGTCAGTGTGGAGGAGCATCCTCTTGCCAAACATGGTCTCATTCAAAGTCACATCAGTCTTTATCTCTGGTACACCGTTGCTCAACCCAGCACTGGAAGCTACTGCTGGCATCTACACTGACCTGCACAAGTTGCCGATGTCTAGATTTGGTGTGAGGGCAATTTAATAGATCACTCCCTCTAGTTGACTGTGTGCAAGACACCCAGGTCCTGTCCAGAATCTGACAATGTCTGACAATCTGTCAATTTCTGCCTACAGTTTTCCTTGCTGCTTTGTGAGGGTGAGGAAGGAAGGGTAGAGTCTTCTGATATATGGAAGAGATTCTTGACAGAAGTAACTGAAATATTTTCTTTGGAATAGTTCAGAGGGAAGACTAACAGCATTTGTGCAGAACAAAACTCTCAGGAGAAAATATGTTGCTTTAGAGAGCCCATGCCTGACCCAGTGACCACTGCAAGGAAAAGTAATGCATTGTCTTGAAAATTCAACCCTTCCCAGTGTCACAGGTTTCCTACTAAAAAGTACTTCTCAAAGTTAGCCTAGTTAATTGAGGAAGTCCATAGCAGTGACTCTGTTTTGATAGAGCGAGCGATTGGCAGAATCTATCTGCCAAACACTTTTTTTAATATCCAGGGATAGGATTGAGAGTTGCACCTTCCTATCAGAGGGAACAGCTGATGGGTGGGTGGGAATTGGTTGGATATGATATCTGTGGATGGGAAAGCCCTAATCTTCCATGGTTACTTATGCCCTTGTAAGTTCTCAATTCAGTATAGTGGCAACTCCGGAGGCTTAGGCGGGAAGGGGGAGCGTTCAGTAAGTGAATGTTACACAGTAACAAGAAACAAAGGAAGCCAATAATCTGAAAGGTAGGAGTAAGTCATTACTCTAAGACTTCATCTCTGCTTTAACAATGCAGTTTGAAACTGTGACACAACTGTTTGACATTTCAATGTAAATAATGCAGGGTTTTAACTGACTCTCAAACTGCATACTATGTTGCTGTGCAATATTGCTTGTTTTGTGCCCTGAGTGCACAGTTTGTTTTTTTTTCTCCCATTTACAAATGTCCAATTGAACAATATCCTGACAGAAATGAGAGGCTGACTTGCTATCTTTAGGAATAGAGAATGAGCGTTCAAGACACAAGTTTTTTTAAATTCTTGTGTCACTGTGGAGAAGAATTCCTAAGTTATTTTTAGATCACCACCTTCTGAATGAGCCACTATTCGAAACGCCTGGAGGTTTCCACTTCCCAATATCTCTACCAATGGCAAACTTGATACTGGAGGACTGCTGGCAAGAGGAAGCTTAGGTGTGCTTCCTTTATCAATGCTATGTTTCTTCGCCTGTTGTTCCCATGTGAACACTTTTTCAGGCCATTGGCAAAGCCAGCACATAGAATATTCATAACCAAACAGCATGTGGCCTGTTGTTGTTAGGACCAGAGATAGACATTAAATGCCAGGATATCCTTTGTTATACTAGTTCAAATTACAGAGCAGTTCATTGCATTTCCCTCTTGGTTGTCATTATGCTATATTTGTACAACAGCAAACCAATATCTGACTTTCTTTCAGTTTGGTCTTCCAAGTTAAGAGTACAGAACTCATAGGTTGCAAAAACAGCATATGCTCCTTGCCTAATGCTTTTCTTAATAAAGAAAACATTGCAATCCTCACTGCAGAGTGATTCTATTAAGCTATTGTGGCAATAACGTAATGCTCATTATGAATATCGGATGCTTGTCAGTTGAGGTGCTACTAAGGTTCCAGGTAAAGCAGTGAGGCTGCTTCAGGACACTTGACATGTCAGACCTGCTGTGACAAAGTCCAAGATGAAAAAAATCTGCGGTGTGTACTCAGTTTGGGCTATTAGTTCCTTAATGCGTGCTGCTTACTGATTTGAATTGCATCATTTTCCATTAATTAACCAAGTTAGTGCAAGAGTGGAAGAGAGTACAGTGCACACTAGGGGCAGCATACATGGATGACCAGTGTTCCACAAGTTGTAGTCAACTCTAGTTTAAAACCATAGTCAACCAACAGCTTTACAATGT
>NW_025968208.1:0-25000 GCF_021869965.1 Rhincodon typus
TCATAATTTTTAAAAAGCAGGAAACACCACAAAAATCAAAGTAGGCCCCAAGCAACCAGCAGAAAGAGTCTTGACTCCACGTGCGGATCCGAGGCTGTTCATCATGCTTTACTCTTTCATACGAAACCATCAGTCTACAGAAAGCGTTTCACATTTTCAGATGAATTTTAGGTGCAATTAAACTAATTTTTAAAAAAAATTTTTTGTTTAAAAAGAAGTAAAAGAAAAAAATCCATGTAGGCTTTTTATAATAAAATGAATGCTCTCTCCACATGCTCAACAGTGAAATCCAACTCTCCCGAGGGAAAAAAAAAGTGCTCAAAAATAAAAATGTTAAAACATATTAATAATCCCTGAATTGGTGAAACATGCCTCTCATTATCACCATCCTCCGATTTAAGTTTGCAAACGTCCGCATTTTCAAAACACATTCAAATGAGCATCAAATTAGCCACCAGATGATTTAGTAGCTGTCATTTTTTTTTCCAAAGGGAAAAAAAAGGGGAAAAAAAAAAGCCAAATATACGCGGCACCTGAATTGCAGTCAACTTTGTGAACGATCTAAGTATGTACAGCAACAAATCTGCAAAACTGAACTCATTACGATCAAAGGAATGGGGGGGAAAAAAAATTCCTGCAAATGCACTGAAGCAATGTTTTTTTTTAAAAAAAAAAATTTGCAACTCGTGAACGCTGCCTCTTCCCACACACACACACACACACACTTTAAAATTCATCTTTTACTCCCAGACCCTCAGCAACCTCCTACCTCTCCCTCCGCCAGGCTGCAAACGGGCTACTCTCACGGGGTGCGCACCCCTAAAGGCACCACACCACGTGGCGCCCGGCGGTCGAAAGGACCCCGGCAGGTAGTGCAGCCGCCCGCTGTCAACGCCTCGACGGTTCCACCACCACCGGTTTACGGAATCAGTTCCATGCGATTTTTATTTTGTGTGTGTGTTTTCATCGACTTCTTTTCAAATCATCCGTAAATTACACACTTCTTCGGTTCGTTTGGATATTTTTTTTTTCTCGCGCAGGCATTGTCGAGGACGACAGTTGGATAGGGTGTGAGGTCCTTAATTTTTCTATGAATGAATCTTCAGTCAGATCCAATAGGAGGAGGCATTGAGTTACCTTCCTGTTCCAACTCATCAAAAACCAATCTAATGCCCCCCCATAGTTATTAGAAAACTTGTGCAACTAATAAAGAACTGAACCATACAATGAAGGGGGGGGGAGAGAGAGAGAGACAGGGAAATACTTATGTGGGGTGACCTGATTTTAAAGTTGTAATGGGTTTGATAGGGCAGATGCACATGATTCTTTTGGGTTGGGAGTTTTCCCCAAAAATATACACGTTCATGGGATAAGGGCATCACTGGCAGGGCCAACTTATTTTCGTTCACTTAGACTCAAAACAAAAACTTCAGATGCTGGAATCCAAGGCAGACAAACAGGAGATAGCAACAACTGCAGGTGCTGGAGTTGAGAGATAACACAGTATGGAGCTGGAAGGACACAGCAGGCCAGGCAGCAGGAAAGTTGATGTTTCGGGTCAGGAAGGGTCTGCAGCATCTGGAGGAGAGGAGCAGTCAACGTTTCGAGTATTACCATTCTGCAGGACTGGATCCAGACGCTGCCCGGCTTGCCGTGTTCTTCCAGCCTCCTGTTTGTCTACCTATTTTCAATTCACTCATGGGATGTGGGCATTGCTGTTTGGGCCAGCAGTTATTGGCTATCCCTGATTGCCCAAGGAGGACCGTGACCCGACCACACTGAAGGAAAGGCGATGTATTTCTAAGTCAGGAGGATGAGGGAGTTGGAGAGGTACCTGCAGGTGGTGGGGTTCCCGTGTATCTGCTGCCCTTGTCCTTTTAGGTGGAAGTGATTATGGGTTTGGCAGGTATTGTCTGAAGAGTTTTGATTAATTTCTTCAGTGCATCTTGTAGATGATTCATACTGCTGCTACTGTGTGCTGGTAGTGAATGTTTGTGGCAATCAAGCTGGCTGCTTTGTCCTGGATTGTGTCAAGCTTCGAGTCTTGTTGGAGCTATATTCATCCAAACAGTGGGAAGTATTCCATCACGCTTCTCACTTGTGCCTTGTAGATGGTGGACAGGCTTAGGGATTAAGGAGGTGAGTTACTAACTTGTTGCGCATCCCTAATTACCCTTGGAAAGTTGGTGCTAGTGAGCTGCCTTCTACCATCACTGTGATCCTTGGGGTGTACCCAACAGTGCTGTTAGAGAGAGAGAGAGTACCAGGATTTTGACCCAGCAGCAGTGAAGGAATGGCAATATAGTTCCACATTAGGATGATGTGAGGTTTGCAGGGAGAACTTGCTGTCAGTGCTGTTTGTCTGACCTAAGTGGTAGTGGTTGTGGGTTGAAAATTGCTGTTGAAGGAGCTTTGGTCAGTTGCTGCAATGCATCTTGTAGATGGTATGCAGTGCTGCCACTTTTATTTTGGTTCAGGGTGTGAACGTTTAAGTTGCTAGATGAGGTGCCAATCAAGCAGGCTGTCTTATCCTAGATTGTGCTGAGCTTCTTGACTGTTGTTGGAGCTGCCGGGCAAGTAGACTATTTTCCATCACTCCAACAACTATTCATGGACAGGCTTTGAAAAGTCAGAAGGCGAGTTACTACTGCAGAAATCTGTCTCAATCTGACCTGCCAATGTAGCCAAAGTATTTACGTAGTTGTACATTGCAAGATCAACAAGACAGAGGTAATACTGTCACTTCAGTGTTGAGGCAAATGCTGGGTAGCCTATTCAGTTTATTTCCATTTAGACTCTGTAGCAGTTTGTGACAACCGAGTGGCTAGCTGATTTTGATAGGTGCTGATGCTGAGTTATGTCTTTCAACCTCTTGGTTTTCTTCCTGTTTGAGTTCCTCTACTTAGCCACGTTGCCTCCTTCTCAACATTTGCAGCCTCTGCGAGTAATCAATGGGACTGTGCACAGAAGTTAAAATATGCCTTCCCAACCACACACACGCAGTTCATCCCCTCTAACACCTAAATCTAAATCAGTACTGACATTAGTCATACATAACAAGTCCTGTGGGACCCCACTGAAAATCAGACCATAACCAGTTCCAGAGCCAATAGCTCTCCGGCAGTGAATAAATCTCCAGTTAATTCTCAATGAATTCAGGGTTCTGGGGTACCTCTGGCCCAGGCCTCCCTACCCCACAGGCCCAGAAGAGGTACCTCCTCCCAACCTGAGCCCAGTGAGCCCCAGGTCACTGTTATTGTTTCCTGGTGTACTCCCCTTGTTTCCTGCAGTTTGCTCACATTCGGGATGGTGTGAATTGAAGACTTTCGTGACAATGAAGGGTGCGAATGCACAGATGTTAGAAACCAGTTTCTGCTGGGGAGAATCCAGAACCAAACGCCGTAAGCTTAACAACATGAGCCGGGCCACTTTCAGGGGTGACATCGTCCACACAGAGGGGCATGCAAATCAGGGCCTCTCAGAGAATGTGAGCATTTCTGAATTGAGGTCAATCAATTTTCTTTTATTTTTTGCTGTGCAGTTGTTTCAGCCAGAGGTTGGTATCCCGTCACAAAGTCACCATTTATTTACCTGTGCACTGTACACTGGCTGTGGACAGCCAGCTCGGAGTCAGTCCCTGAAGTGAGGAGACTCTCTGAATTCCTTGTTTATATTGGACAGCCTGGGGTCCCTGATTGGCACAGGTTAAC
The DNA here is from genome assembly GCF_021869965.1 of Rhincodon typus. Classification (NCBI taxonomy): domain Eukaryota; kingdom Metazoa; phylum Chordata; class Chondrichthyes; order Orectolobiformes; family Rhincodontidae; genus Rhincodon; species Rhincodon typus. Next base: position 3,711 of record NW_025968208.1, read on the forward strand.
AACCCCAAACAAGGATCTCATTGTCAATAATGATCCACCTCGTTCCAATCACTACACTGGCCTATGCTAAACATATCAGGAAACCAAGGAGGATAGATGTAGAACTTTAAGATAGGATCGGCCAACATCTAATGGAATGGCAGAATGGGCTTGAGGATTCTGAATGGCCCCCCTCACTTTCCTGTGCATAAAACAACATCGTTGCAAATGGGTTTAACAGTCGGTTTAATCTTTGACAATAAACAACTAAGGCACACATGAAAATTGCTTGTAAACAATCCCCACAAACAAGGGGCGAAAAATTTGGCAAACCAAGGCCTCGTCCTTCTTAAAATATAACGTTTCTCTTCCTCCAGTCCCATAAAGTAACAACGGACTTTTTTGAGAAAGACATCAGTGATGAGTGCATCATGGAGGATCACTGCCTGACTGACATTATGCCCCTGGTTTAGCTCAGTCGACCAAAACCCGAAAGCCCAACTTTACGGTAACACACAGCCTGCAAAGCAGCCCGGGAATCAGCAGGAACTCCGGGAGGCAAATTCCAGAAGTAAAATAGGAGAAGCTTTGAAATAATTTTGTTTCCTTTTCTATTTCCAAATCACTGCGCTTTAAACTGAAATTTGAATACATTTGATTCACAGTCAAGAAAGAATTGCCCAACTGGTTGGGTCAGAACCTTTTTGCATTCCGACTGGCCACGTGAAGGCAGGCATAGACATGTTGGCTGATGTGTTGGGAAGAAGCGAGCAGTGGTGGGGCAGGAGGGTCATCTACGTGTTTAAACCTCCAAGTACAGAGTCAGCAGCGCTGAGCTCCTCCGGTACAGGAGCATTGCCCCAAGCTGCTGACAGGCAAGTGTTTCAGTCAGATGTTTCACTGATGAAAGTCCAGTGCTGTCGTCTGTCCGCTGGGTCACACGACATCATTTTCACAAAGCTGCCCTTCACAGATAGGCACAGGCCCACCGTAGGATTCAGGATCATTCCACCCTGGGTTAAAAAGAAACAAGAGCCCTCAGTCAGTCCAGATTTCAGGGACCGTTCTTCTCTGCACCCTCCTTGAAGGAGACGAGGAGTCATTTACAGCACAGAAGGAAGCCATTTGGTCTGCCGAGTCTATGCTAGCTCACTCTGAGTCAATTCAAGTATCCTGCCACTCTATCCCATTGGTGCTGCATTCTATTTCCTTTCGATGCATATCCAATTTGGAAATCGTTGACCATCGCCGCTTCTACCACACTGACTTTTAACTATACTTCATTTTTCCGCTTTTATACTAACAAAACAGTCGTGCTGAATTTCTTAAACTTATTTCTTTGTTTTTCTACTTCTGTAACTAAGATTTTGTACCTATGTCGGCGCCATATGTGGCAAGATTGTACACTTTTCACTGTAATCTTGTACTGTTTAGTTGAGTACACATGACAATAAAACCTAAATCTAAATCTGGATTGTGGGCAGCAACTCCAGGTCATCACCTTTCACTGTGTTTTAAAAAAGCAAATATGTCTCACATCCCCCTTGTGTCTCATGCCGAAAACCTTAAAAAACTGTCTCATAAGTCGTTCGAACCATCTTTCCCTGGCTACCATATCCAAAAATGTCATGATCTTGTGCACCTCTATCAATTCACCCTTCATTCTCCATGACTCCAAGCAGAAAAGGTCTAACCCTAAACCTAACCCTAACATCTCCCGAACCTGGAACAATTTGGGGAAATCTCCTCAGCATCTGTCCCAAAGTGTGTAAAGCCTTCACATCCTTCCTAAAGTGTGGTGCCATGTTCTTTCGACACTATTCCTGTCCAGAATGAAACTTGTTGGTAACCAGGAAGAAGGAATTCTGTACACTCCAGACAGTTCTGGCACCACACAGTTACATTTTGGCTCATCTGTGTCTTAACTCCATTACCCTGCCTCAATCCCGCAATCCTTCAATAGCCTTACCTGACAAAATTATATCTGCTTCCACACTGAAAATGTCAACCAACTTTCACATCCAACTTTTTCAAGGGGACAGAGTCCAAGTTATTTATTCTTTTTTATGTGATGAAGACAGAAAAAGGCTACAAATAGGTTGAAAGGTGAAGATAGCTGGCAAATGGAGCATGATGTGGATAAAATTACCCATTTTGGCAGGAAGAATGAGAAAAAGCATATTATCTGAATGGAGAGATATTCCGGTGCTCTGAGATGGAAGGAGATCTGGGTGTCCTAGTGCATGAATTGCAAAAGATTAGTATGCAGGTACAGCAAGTAATCGGGAAAGCTCGTAGAATGCTATCATGAATTGTGAGTGGATTTGAGTGCAAAACTAGAAAGGTTATCCTTCAGTTATACAGAGAACTGGTCAACTCATTTAAGGGAAGCAGTTCCAAGAAGGTTTACCAGACTAATGCCTGGTATGGGCAGGTTGTCTTACGAGGAAAGGCTGGAGAGGCTGGGCTTGTTTCTGCTTAGGTTCATCAGAAAAAGAGGGAGACAATTTAAAAGGATGGATATATGAATAGGAAGCGTTGAGAGGGACACTAGCCAAATGCTGGCAAATGGGACTAGATTAAGTTAGGAGGTCTGATCGGCGTGGACAAGTTAGAGCAAAGGGTCTGTTTCTGTGCTGTTCATCTTTATAACTGATTGAAACATGTAAGATCCTAATGTGTCTTGACAGGAGAGATGTGGAGAGGATGTTTCCTCTTGTGGGAGAATCTAGGACAAGATCACTATTTTAAAAAGAAGAGTACATTTGCCTTTATTGGTCAGTGCATTGAGTATAGGAATTGGGAGGTCATGTTGCAGCTGTACAGGACATTGTTTATGCCACTTTTGGAATACTGCGTTCAATCCTGGTCTCCCTGCTATAGGAAAGATATTGTTAAACTTGAAAAGGTTGAGAAAAGATTTACAAGGATGTTGCTAGGGTTGGAGTCTTTGAGCTATAGGAAGAGACTGAATAGGCTGGGGCTATTTTCCCGAAAGCATTGGAGGCTGAGGGGTGACCTTATACAAGTTTATAAAATCATGAGGGGCATGGATAGGGTGAATAGACAAAGTCTTTTCCGCAGGCTGGGGGAGTCCAAAACTAGACGCCATAGGTTTAAAGTGAGAGGGGAAAGATTTAAAAGGGACTGAGGAGCAAACTTTTAATGCAGAGGGTGGTGCGTGGAAAGAACGAGCTGCCAGAGGAAGTGGTGGAGGTTGGTACAATTTCAACATTTAAAAGGCATCTGGATGGTTATATGAAGAGGAAGGGTTTAGATCAAATGCTGACAAATAGGACTAGATTAATTTAGGATGTCTGGTCGGCAAGGATGATTCACATTGAAGGGTCTGTTTCTGTGCTGTACATATCTACGACTCTATGATAAGTGGTCGCCCATTCAAAACAGGGATGAAGCGAAACCTTTTCTCGCAGAAATCCATTAGTCTTTGGAACTGTCTTCCTACAAGAGGCACAGGAAACAGTCTTTGATTATTTTTAAGACAGTGATGCATAGCTTCTCGGTAAGCGAGGTGGGGGTGAAAGGTTATCAGGGATAGGTAGGAATGTGGATTAGAGGTTACAAGCAGACCAGCCAAGATCTTATTTCCCCAGTCCCAGACGAGAACTCTGTCTGACCTACTGTCTCCCCATGTCCAGTCCCAGAGCACAAAAGGACAATATCTGACCACAGGATGGTCCAGTCCAAATATTCCTTCCAGGACATGTTTGATATCCGTAACACTCTATCATTCCCCAGCTCGACCGCTGGAGGTGGCATAGCGGGGTAAAAGTTTTAATGTTGTGTTTGATCAAAGAGAGGATTAATGGGATCTGTTTGTAGATCAGAAGACCACCCAGACTGTAAAGGTACCTCCAACGGCTGTTTCCCAGGTCCCGGACAGCTCGCACTCACCGGTTTGATTTGGAACTTCTGAGCCGGCGGTACATCACCGATCTGTCCATGGGCAGCACACTTGACCAACAGCACCATGGTAATCCCAGCGTGTAGGCACAGGGGGTGAGAGGAGTTGGTGAGGATCTCACTGCGGGACGTGTACTCAAAATACTGTGGGGAATCAGAGAGGGGAGAGAAAAGGCGGCCAGGGTGAGAATTCGCTTTGCGTTACTGTCGTCGAGTTTTCCTGAAAGAATGCAAAACTTTTACAGCCAATAAAGCCCCTTTGGAAGTGCAGTTGCTTTCGCAATATAAGGAACATGGCAACTAATTTACTCGTAGGAAGCTCCCACCAACAGCAATGAGCAGATAAGCCCCATTCGTTCCTCAATGATGCTGATCTTTTCTTTTCTATATTCATTAACAGAATGAGGGCGTCGCTGGCCAGGCAGCATTTATTGCCCATTCCTAATTACCCAGAGGGCAGTTCAGAGTAAACCACATTTACTGTGGGTTTGAAGTCACATGTAGGCCCAGACCAGGTAACAATGGCAGTTTCCTTCCCTAAAGGACATGAGTGAACCAGATGGGTTTTTCCCACAATTGACAATGGGTTCATGGTCATCATTAGATTCTTAATTCCAGATATTTTTATTGAACTCAAATTCCACTATCTGCTGTGGCAGGATTCGAAACTGGGTCTCCAGACTAACAGTCCAGCGATTATACCACTAGGCCATCGCCTCCCCTAATCAAGGAATAAACATTGGCCAAGGCACTGAGAGCAGTCCCGGTCCTTCCCGCTTTTACATGGGGGCAGACAGAACCTTGCTCCACAGGGTGGCACTTCCAGCAACTCTCCCTCAGTAAGGTCAACCTGGGCTGAGTGCTCAAGCTTCTCAGGAGGGGCCAGGACTTGAACCCACACCTACAACCTTCTGACTCATAGAGTGATGACTGGTCACTACAGACTGAATCAAGGACCTTAAAGTCTGGCTGGTTCTGAAGAAGGAATGCTTGGGGAGTGGCTGGGGGAGGTGGGCAGAGTGCAACTGCGTGGGTTTCAAGGCTTCCCACACTGGGATCCTCCCAATTGCTTTGTTTACCTGCTGTTCCTGGAGGCTGTAGCAGGGATACATTAACACGGACCTTCCCGCTGGTCCAATGGTCAAGCAGAGCTGGTTCCCTCGGTTCATCAGCTGTGACAGGAGTACATATGAAAGGATTACAGATATCAGGGAAGATGCGCTGGGATAAAGTCACATTGCGGATTTGCAGTTGACGTACTGAAATGCTGAAATACTGCACCATTCCTATAAGCTCCAAACTTAACATGCACCAGTTAATTTAGCACTGACCAGGGCCTGAGTCTCAAAGCTGGGTAACCAAGCCCTTGAAGGAGCCTTGCAACACTCCTAGACAGTTAGCAAAGTATATTAATTCTTCGAAGGTGTGAAACCTATCCTTTCATTCCCTTTATCTGTGTATCATTCCCAAGAAAAAATGCCCCACGTTTTGTACAACAGCCCCAGCAGCCGTGTTCGCATTTGTGTGTGTTTGCACCTCGGGAGTTGGCCTTGAACAAACACCTAAAAGGCTACTCACAGGGACAAGGCTGACACTCGAGAAGGCAGGAAATCAGCCTGTGAACATCCCACGGCCTCTATCCACCACCTTGAGCAAGAATGTGTACAGTGATCTCCCCCAAGAACACTTCAACCCTTTGTAAGGTCTCCATTTCGAAAGCTAATTCTGGGTCCTGTCTGTGGTATTTGCCCTGATGGCCTCTGCCAGCGTGTGGCACAGGGCAAGGGGCTGTTTGAGGTAGTTTGCTGCCACCAATCCTCCTTTGTCTATACTGTGTCCACAGCCTGTCTAATTATCAGTGATAGAGGACAGACCTTTGATAAGCCTAAGCAGAAGGGTCACTCGCCTTTGCTGACAAGATGCTTATTGCACAAAACAATGCGTGCAACTTGAATACTGGTCAGGCTTAATTACTAAGGACACTTGGGGGTTGTAGGGAATACAACTGTTTCCTAAAATACTCAGGTAGAACTCGAATCTCCACCTAAAATATTGGGTGGAGCTGATGCAATTTCAACATTGACCTTTGCAGAATCATTACCTTGTACAACATTACCCCATCCATATTACTGCCTGCTCCCAGTGCAAACTTGTCACTACAGCCTTCTTTGTTGCCTCCTAGACTTGAATATTCCAAGGCATTCCCGCCCGGTCAACCGTGTTCCGTCCTTTCCACAGACAGAACTCCTCCCAATTCACCCAGACCCCTGCTGCTCCACCAACCACTGTGCCCACTGCTCCTACACAGACTCCTGATCTGACAACTTGGGATTTCCTATCCTTGTTTGCAATTCCAAATTTGACCTCATCCCCCTCACTGCTTCTGTAAATTCCTCCAGCCGCGAATCCCTCCGAAATAAGGACATAAGAACTAGGAGCAGGAGTAGGCCATCTGGCCCCTTGAGCCTGCCCCACCAGTTATTAAGATCATGGCTGCTCTTTTTGAGACTCAGCTCCACTTACCCGCCCTCTCACCATAACCCTTAATTCCTTTACTGTTCAAAAATTTATCTAGCCTTGCCTTAAAAACATTCAGCGAGGTAGCTTCAACCGCTTCACTGGGCAGGGAATTCCACAGATTCACAACAATTTGGGTGAAGAAGTTCCTCCTGACCTCAGTCCTACATCTGTTTCCCTTTATTTTGAGGCGATGCCCTCTAGTCCTGGTTTCATCTGCTAGCGGAAACAACCTCCCTGCCTCCACCTTATCTATGCCTGGTCTCCTAATTCCGGCCCCTTCTCCAACCCCGGTTTCAGTTGCTTCACTATCGGTAGCCGTTTCCCCAGCTGCTGAGACCCTGAACTGTGAAATTTGAACTCTAAACCTTGCCACCTCCCTTAAGCCCACTAAAAAAAACTCTGAATGGCAGAGCAGAAATGATGGGCTGAATGGCCTACTTCTGGTTTTATGAAGCCTGTAGTTTTGACCTGGTGTCCGGGTCACCTGTTTGAATATCCACATTTGTGACTCAGTGCCACTTTTTATGCTGTTGGGATTCTTTGCTGCTTGAAGGCAAGTTGTTATTTTGAACTAATGCAGCAAGCATCCACAAACCATGTTTCAGGAGTTTCCTGCACTGTGAAGTTATCGATCCCTAAGACAGTCAACTCACTGATGGGTTCATTGTCTTGTGGATGTCTGGTATGAACAACTCGGGGTAGACATTGTTGAGGTACCAGGTGAAATCCTTACAACGTAACCTCTCTCTAATCCGCTTCCTCTCAGATACGTCACCGAACAAACCCTGTGAGAGACAGAGGGAGAGCACAAATTACTCTGCTTTTCTCCACTGTTTGTTTTCAATATCCCCTCTCTCATTCCCAAGTTAATGCTCAGTAGAGTGCTTTTAGTTTTTGTAGACATGATATTTTGTGCGTGTGTGTGCGTGTGTATTACCTGTTGTTTATATTTACCAATTTGAACTTTTCATTGATAATCCTTACAGCTTTGCTTCAGTAAATTTTGTTTGCAATAAACTAGTCCTTTACTTGTTAATAAAGGCACTGGCTGATTTGTATCTGATGCTGAGCTCTATATCACCTTCCTGTTAAATTCAAAGTTTGTTGTGACCACTGGGAGAGTGGAGAAGGGAAAGGAATCAGTTCACCCCTGTTACTCAGTATTAAATAAGGATACCCTTGGTTTGTCTCCCCATCCAAAATTCCTCTAAAAACGGCACTGAGTCCTTTCTTTACATCTTCCCCAGCCATGCCACAGTTCCCACATGATCCCGACTTCCTCAGTGAAAGTCACCTTCTGAGCAATCTCTGCTGCTTCCTGAATCCGATGATAAAAGATGTCCTTGTACTCATCCATCCACACCTCAGCCACTCGTACCAGGTTGCGATACACGACCTGCACTCCATCTGGGAAGGTGTACGGAGTGTCACTGCGAAACACATGCCCCACAACAGAGCAGGGTACGATCTCAAGTTTCCCACCGCACTGCCAGACCTGTGAGTGATCAGACATTTAGTCATGGTCAAGGTGAGCAGCAGGTAGGAGGGTACTTGGTGAAAGTGTCCGTCAGCGCAGTCGGGTCTGCTTTCAAAATGATATTCGGTCTCTAGGATTTTTTCAGCTTTCTGACATGCAGATAAAGGATACACAACCTGTAATGTATGAGCGGCTAGTGAAGCATTTGATGCATTGCTTTTAATTTTGCAAAACTTTCGAGATTTGGGGAAGGTTTGATGAGATTGGAAAGAGCGAATGTAAGACCTTTACTCAAAAAGGGTCGGGGACAGAAAGCGGGAAGCAACAGGCGATCCCAGTCTTAGAGAAGATATTAGAAGCCATTATTAAAGATGTTATAACAGGGCACTTAGAAACGTTCAGTGTAATCAGGCAGAGTCAACATGGTTTTGTGAAAAGGAAATCATGTTTAACCAACTGGGTTTTTGAGGAAATAATGTGATGAAGGGGAACCAGTGGATGGATTGTACTTAGATTTCCAAAGACATTTCATGTGATGTCACATTAAAGGTTATTGTTGAAAGTGAAGACTCATGGTCTCAGAAATACCATATTGGCATGAACAGATTGGCTGGCTAACAGGGAACAGAGCGTAGACGTAAGTGGATAATTTTCTGACGGTAATAAATGATGTGCCACGGGGATCACTAATGGGGCCTCTACTCCTTAAAAATCATATAAATGACTTGGACAAAGTCATTGGTAATTTTGCTGATGAGAGAAACTTAGTTTAGGAAAATAAATTGTGAAGACGACATAAGGAGGCTAATAGATACAGATAGATGAGTGGGAAAAGGCCTGAGAAATTAAGTATAATGTAGGAAAATGTGAAATTGTTCATTTTGGCAGGAAGAATTATGAGGTATATTATCTAAGTGGTGGGAGATAGCAGAGCTGTGCGGTAGTGAGGGAGTGTCCTGATACATGAATCACAAATGTTGAGTAGGCAGGTACTGCAGGTAATTGGAGAGGCAAATTGAATGTTATAACTTATTGTTTGAAATGTCGAATTCAGAAGTAGGGAGGTTATGATTTCCAGATTTCCTCTGACTGCACTTTTAAGACCCGCAACCTCAACCATCTAGAAGGACAAGGTCAGCAGATGCAATGGGAACACTATCACCAGCAAGTTCCCTTCTAAACCACACAGCATCCTGACTTGGAAGTACACCGCCATTCCTTCACTGATGCTGGGTCAAAAACCTGGAACTCCCAACATTACTCCGGGTGCCCCTTCACCCTAAAGACCTCAGCAGTTTAAGAAGGCAGCTCACTACCCACCTTCCTCAGAGCAGTTAGGGATGGGCAATGAACATTGTCCTAGCTAGAAATGCCCATGCTCAATGAACTGAACTTTAAAAGACAACATACAGAGCATTGGTGAGAGCACATCTGGAATGCCGTATACAGTATTGGTTTTCTTATTTAAGGAGGGATGCAAATGCTTTGGGAGCAGTTAGGTGTAAGTTGTCTTATGAGGAAAGCTTGGACAGGCTTGACTTGCATCCACTGTGGTTTAAAAGAGTAAGAGATAACTTGACTGAAACAAAAGATCCTAAGGGGTTTTGACAGGGTGGATACAGAGATGGTGTTTCCTCATGTGGAAGAAACTAGAACTAGGCGTTTTGAAACATCATTTCAAAATAAAGGGCATCAACTTAAGACAGGGATGAGGAAATTTCTTTTGCTCACAGAGGCCTATGGACCTTTTCTTCAAAAGTGAGTGGGAGCAGAATCTTTCAATATTTTTAAGACAGAGGTAGATAGGTTCTTGATAAGCAAGGGGGGAGGGGTGTGTTTGAAAGGTTATCAGGGGTTGGCTGGAATATGGAGTAACCAGATCAGTTACGATCTTACAGGATGGTGGAGCTGGCGTCTGAGTGGCCTACTCCTCCTCTGATTCATAGATTTGTATCCCAGATCTCTGTGCAAAAAAAGTTTCCTCACGCTGTCTTTAGTTCTTTTGCTCATCATTTTAAATCTGTTGGTTCTTGACCTTCTGCTAGCAAGAACAGTCTCTTCCCTATCTAAGCCCCTTCTGGTTTTGAACAGTGTAAATCTTCCCCCAACCTCCTCTGCTCTAAGAGGAAGAACAACCCCAACTTCTCCAATCTATCCATGTAAATTCAAGTCCTTCAACCCTGGAACCACACTCTCCTAAGTATTTTCTGCACCCTCACTAAAACTTACGCACTTCTTCATAAAGTGTGATCCAAGAACTGGACACATTACTTCACTTTAGACTGAATCAGTGTTTTAAAAAGGATCGGCATAAATTTTTTGCTTTTCTGTGCTCTCTCTGTTTAAAAAGCCAGGATCTTGTTTGCCTTTGCATCTGCTTTCTCAACCCTACCCTGCCACCTTCAATGTTCTATGCACATGTCCCTCACTAGTTTAGAACTGCATCTTTTTTATTTTATATTGCTCATCCCATTCTTCTTTACAAAATGAATCACTTCACACTTCCCTACATAAACTTAATCTGTCACAGGTTCGCCAGTTCCATCAGCCTGCCTTTATCTCCTCAAAGTGTGATCAATGTCTTCCCCCACAGTTCTCAATACTTCCAAGCTTTGAGCCATCTGCAAGTTTTGAGACTGTGTCCTGTATATCCAGGACTTAGATTATTATGATATTATCAGGAAGAGAGGAGGAGAGAGCCGGAAATATTTAGAGAAGCTGTTACACAGCTCAGGGCATACGCAGCAAATGGCATGGCTTCCAATGGTGAGGGTGAAGCAAATCAGAGATTCACAAGAGGCCAGCATTGGCGGAGATGTAGCTTTTGAGGAGGTTAGAGTGATAGGGAGGGTGAGGGCATGGAAGGATTTGAAAACAAGGAAGTAATTTTAAAATTCTGGGACCAGGTCAACAAGTACATGGTCCCTTTAATTATTTAATCCCAATCAGCAGAGATCAGCATAACGAGATTCTACCATGTACACTTTCCTACACATTCAGGTTATGTACAAGGTAGCACAATGGTGTTGATTTTGTCTTATTTGCACAAGCTTACGTTACCCGGAAGGACAGCTCCAAGTTCTCTCCACCCCATATCTCCATTTGGGAATCGTAGGTTCCAATGTGTTCAAAGTAGGCCTTAGAGACAGCAAAAAGTCCACCAGAGATTACTGGTGTCCTGCAAAAAACAGCAATGAAACCTTGCATGACTGATCGATGAACCTCAATTCGTGTCAAACTATTTTGTTCTAAAAGACATAATCAGGTTAACAAGGCCATTCAAAACAAAAAAAAAACACAAAGAACTGCAAATGCTGGAAATCAGAAAAAGAGGGTTCTGAAGGAGGGTCACTGGATCTGAAATGTTAACTCTTCTTTGTCTCTACAGATGCTGCCAGACCTGCTGAGTTTCTCCAGCAATTTCTGATTTTGTTTCTAATAAAACAAAAGCTGACCGAGCACTGTGTTCTCTAGCTAGCGGCATGAAATTATGTTAGGTAGGCACGTTATGTTAGATATGTATCAACTGGTCAGCCCCCTGAAGGTGCAGTAAACGGTTCTGCTTTCTGTTTTATTAAAATGATACAGAATCACCAGACAGAGGAAAGAAAAAGATTCACAAAGATACACCTGAATTAAGAAGATATAATTATCAGGAAAAATTGAACAGGCTGAGACTTTCAGCCCTACAGTTTGGAAGCAGGCCATTCAGCCAATCAAGTTACACCGACACTCTCAAGAGCATCCCACCCAGACCCACACCTCCACCATATCCCTATAACCCTGCATTTCCCATGGCTAATCCACCCAGCCTCCATATCCCTGGACACTATGGGCAATTTAACATGGCCAAAGCACCCAACCTGCACATCTTTGGACTGTGGGAGGAAACCGGAGTACCCGGACGAAACCCATGCAGACACAGGGAGAATGAGCAAACTCCACACAGACAGTCGCCCAAGACTGGAATCGAACCGGGATCCCTGGCGCTGTGAGGCAGCAGTGCTAACCACTGAGTCACTGTGCCGCCGAAGATTTGTTCAATGGAGAGAAGAACCAAGTGACCTACAGAACAGAAGCAAAAATAAGAACATCATCCTGCTTCGCCAATTCAACAAGACCACGGTTGATCAGATTGTGGGCAGAACTCCACTGCCATGGCTGCCCCATGTAGCTCTTTGACTCCCTGTGGATCTTGACTGACTGAAAAGGTTGAGGTGTGACCTAATAGCTGAGGATGCGGAGGGAACCTTCCACTTGTGCAGCAACTCTGAAAGGAGAGGTTATAAACTTGGGGGAAATCACCAGTAAAACCAAAACAGAATTCCCAAGAAACCTCTTTACCCACAGAGTATGGAGCAGGTTGAAGTTGTCAAGGAGAGGTTAAGATGGGTAGCATTGATATATCTGAGGGAGAAAGGGATAGAAGGATGTGTGCTGATGGAATGGGATGAAGTAGGAGGCATCTGTCTGGCCTGCAGTAAAAATGCCAGCACAGACCTGTGGGACTGAGCGATCTGTGTATCTGTGACCTAGGCCTGGTGTAACGCTATGCATTTTCCCTACACCTCTCTCTGCTCATTTGAATGAGTAAGGTTTCACATTCAATCAACATCCTACACTGCTTTGCCGCCAATGAATTGCTTTTTGAAATGCTGTCCTGCAGAAGACAAACTGGACGCCATAGAGCACCACAATCAGCAACCAGGTAAGAGGCCCGTTTATCGGCTTGTGGCAGGGTTTGGCCAAGAGGTGAACCTTTACAAGGGCACTGGCAGAACTCCCTCACTCTCTTCAAAATGGTGCTGCGGGAATCTCCTACCTGAGCAGGCAGAAGGAGTCATAGGTTTAACACCATGTCCAAAAGGCAAGGGAGGGGTAAAGGAAAGGAACGTCTCTCTCTCTCTCAACCCTGGAAAGTGTAGTTGTTTGCTCGAGAGTGGGAAACAGGGCAATCAGCTGAACACAGCAAGCTCCGACAAACTGCAGCATTAAAATGTCCGGACAATTTGCTTTAGTGATGCTGGAATAATTAGAATAAATATTGGGCAGAACAGCAGGGAGAAAACATTCTTGACTCTTTTTCAAAATAGTGGTTTCCTTTTACATGCACTGGGCAGAGGGTCACCTCTGACTGTGCGGCACTCCCTCTGTCATGTAGTGAAGGGTTAGCCTGAATTACAGGGTTGAATGGCTGGAGCGGGCCTGGGAACCTGTGACTTTCCGACTCCGAAGCCGCAGGGTGCTACAGACTGAGAATTTCTCCTTGGAGCTGCTCTGATGCTGCGGGTATGGTGCTCGAGTACAGGACCTCTGCCTGTGAATAAGGGATGAAAGAGGAAGTCTTGTCGTGACGAGAGGGTTGGGAGCCCCTCCGCCACTGCTCACCTGAAAGGGAAGCTCTCGTCCTTCCTGGCGTCGCTCTCATAGGCGGGCAGCTCCTCCCAGTTGAAGGACAGCGACCAGTCGAAGGTGCCACGGGAGTGGTTGCGCTCGTACGGAGATGGTTTCTCCACCTCGAACGTGTGCAGGTTGATGGAGGTGATCTGTGGGCTCACTACCACCTGCTCCGACTCGACAATGCGGGCCAGCAAGGGCTCCAGCCAACCGTCGAAACATTCACCTGTAGAGAGAGGGAGGAAGGCAGCACAGTCAGCGGCTCTGATACGGGACAACAAGGACTTGGACGGGTCGCACTTTACCCTCCCAGTACCTCACATCACTCATCCTCAAAGGTTCGGGGACAGAAATCACTGCTGCTCCTAACCCGCGCCGCTACCCGAAGCATGGCGTCCCCAGCCCGAGCGCTGAGGAGTCCCTAGGGCTGCTGGATACGTTTACAGAAGCCTGGTTTGGCTGGCACGGTGGCTCAGTGGTTAGCGCTGCTGCCTCTGAGATCCAGGTTCGATTCCAGCCTTGGGGGGCGACTGTCTGTGTGAAGTCTGCAAATTCTCCCCATGTCTGCGTGGTGTGCTCCGGTTTCCTCCCATGCTCCAAAGATGTGCAGGTTAGGTGGATGCTAAATTCATGCTAATGTGGATGCTAATGTGCAGGCTAGGTGGGTTAGGCATGGGAACTTCAGGGTTACAGGGATAGGATAGAGGGTGGGTCTGGGCAGGATGATCATCAGAATGCTGGTGTGGACCCTTTGGCCCAAATGGCCTGCATCCACACTGTAGGGATTCTGTGATTTACCCTACTCTCTCCTGGGCCCTAATTTCAGGCACCACACTCTCCTGGTGAATAGTAAGAACTGCCGATGCTAGACTCTCTCCTGGTATCTCAGCTCGATTCTTCACCATCCCAAGGACCATGGTCTCACAATACCTCAGCCGGGACTCCACGCTCTCCTGGTAGCTCTCCCTCATGGTACCTTATCCACGGTTCCTTGGCTTCCCAATACTTTTTCCCTGATCCCTCACCTCTCCCTCTGATTCCTCTCCCCCCCAGTTCCTCTCTCCTGATTCTTCACCCGCATTTCTTTGACTTCCAGACACCTTGCCCTCCTGGCACCTCTCCTGTCAGTCCTCCATCTCCCAGCACCTCACCCTCCTCGTACCCTGTCCGCACTACATCCCATCCCCTTCCATCTTCTAGTGCATGGTTGTCCAACATTTTCCCACAAGGGGCCACATTTCATCCCTATATCTCAGTCACAAGGCCAGCGATCAAATTTCGAAAAAATAAGACATCTTGCTAACCGGTGAGAACAAAATGTGGATTTTTATGAACAAATGAGCAGTCTAGTCAATGACTTTACTTTGTCATCGCTCTATTGAACACTAATCTAGTGAGATACCTGCTGCTTTCTCACTTGCACAAGACATCGACGCTCTGTTCGCACTAAACAACTGCACCTCCCAGTCGCAAACCATTTCAACTCCCCCTCCCATTCCTCAAACGACATGTCCGTCCTGGGTCTCCTGCAGTGCCACAACGATGCCACCCAAAGGTTGCAGGAACAGCAACTCATATTCCGCTTGGGAACCCTGCAGCCCAATGGTATCAATGTGGACTTCACAAGCTTCAAAATCTCCCCTCCCCCTACCGCATCCCAAAACCAGCCCAGCTCGTCTCCGCCTCCTTAATCTGTCCTTCCTCCAACCTATCCCCTCCTCCCACCTCAAGCCCCATCCTCATCTCCTACCTACTAACCTCATCCCGCCCCCTTGACCTGTCCGTCCTCCCTGACCTATCTCCTCCCTAACTCCCCACCTACACTCACCTTTACTGGCTCCATCCCCGCCTCTTTGACCTGTCTGTCTCCTCTCCACCTATCTTCTCCTCTATCCATCTTCTATCCGCCTCCCCCTCTCTCCCTATTTATTTCAGAACCCCCTTCCCCTCCCCCATTTCTGAAGAAGGGTCTAGGCCCGAAACATCAGCCTTCCTGCTCCTCTGATGCTGCTTGGCCTGCTGTGTTCATCCAGCTCTACACCTTGTTATCTCAGATTCGTCAGCATCTGCAGTTCCTACTATCTCTTTAATATTTCCCAGCCCTTTCTTATTTTCAACGACAATCGTCACTCTCAAAACGGTAGGTGGAGGGGTGGGGGACAAAAATCACAAAACAATGATGCACGAAATGCAGGTGGGGAGGGACACACTGTCCCTGTTGCGGTAAAATCCTTTCCCAGTGCCCCGATGCAAATGAAATGATGAAGGACAAATGACGGATGGGCATTTAGCACTTTTTTCATTCACCTATGCAACCAAATCCAATAAGAAGAGGAGCATCGAGCTGGTGATTAACAGGCCAAGCAGCGCAGCACAGCTGGGTGCTCCCATAATGGCCAATATTCCTTTTAAGCTTCATGGCCACACAGCCGCTGAGAAAGTCCGAGAACACTGACTTCTGTTTCTGGAAGCCTTTGCTAACGTACAGATCTCGGGGTGGGGGGAGTGGGGGGTCCTCACAGCAGCTGGAAAAATTAGACGGGACGTAAAGAAGTATTTAGGTGTGCAATTGTGATGTCAAGGAATACAAGGCAGTGGACCAAGTGGTGGAAAATGGGATTAGAATAATTATCATAGATCATAGAATCCCTACAGTGTGGAAACAGGACCTTCGGCTCAACAAGTCCACACCGACCCACAGAGAATCCCACCCAGACCCATCCCCCCATTAACCCACCTAATCTACACATCCTTGAACACTACAGGCAATTTTAGCATGGCCAATCCACCTAACCTGCACATCTTTGGACTGTGGGAGGAAACTGGAGCACCCGGAGGGAACCCACGCAGACACAGGGAGAATGCGCAAACTCCACACAGACAGCCACCCCAGGACGGAATCGAACCCGGGTCCCAGGTACTGTGAGGCAGCAGTGCTAACCGCTGAGCCACCATACTGCTTAGGTGGTTGTTTTTTTGACTAGCGATGGGCCGAACGGTCTATTTCCATCCTATAGCTCTCTATGACTCTAGATAAGGGCCGCCACACATCTGTGGTGACAGCCACAGGAGGGTCAGTGGCGGATGGTGTCCGCACTCTGCTTCCAGGAGCACCTGGAAGAAGAATTCTCACCACAAGAGTTCTCAAAGATAAATTTCTTGTGCCGTATCTGTCAGAAATCTGCTCACTGGCCCCGTGAGTGAGGAAGAACATTGAAGTGTGGCCCATCACGTGAACAGGTCGGACCATATTCTCCGGTGTGTGGAGAAATCAGACGGGGTCTCATTGAGTTCACCGGAGTTGAGAAGTGAGGCCGCTGTCAGAATACTGCGTTCAGTTCTGGTCTTCCTGCTATAGGAACCACATTGTTAAGCTTGAAAGGGTTCAGAAAAGGTTTGCAAGGATGTCGCTGGCATGGAGGGGTTGAGCTACAGGGAGAGGCTGAATAGGCTGGGACTACTGTGTCTGGAGTGTCGGAGGCTGAGGGGTGACCCTATAGAGGTTTACAACATTATGAGGGTCATGCATAGGGTGAATTGCCAAGGTCTTTTTCATAGTGCAGGGGAGTCCAAAACTAGAGAGCATAGGTTTCATGTGAGGGGGAAGATTTAAAAGGGACCTAAGGGGCAACTTTTTCATGCAGAGGGTAGTGTGTTTATGGAATGAGCTGCCAGAGGAAGTAGTGGAGGCTGGTACAATTACAACATTTTAAAGGCATCTGGATGGCAATATGAATAGGAAGGGTTTAGAGGGATATGGGCCGAATGCTGGCAAATGGGATTGGATTAATTTAGGATATCTGGTCAGCATGGACAGGTTGGACCGAAGGGACTGTGCTCTACTTCTCTATGACTCAATGAGAGGGTGAGGGATCAGGGGAAAGGTACTGGGAGGCCACGAAACCGTGGATAAGGCGCCAGAGGTGTTCGGTTAACAGAGGGAAAGCACAAGCATTCGTACTTACAGTGCGAGTCGAGAAAGGCCAGGACCTCTCCTGTCGCTATGGAGCTCCCCAGCAACCTGGCCGAAACTAATCCTTTCCTCTTTGGCTGTCTGACCACCTTAACCACCGGGAGATTCTTGACATAGCTGTCTAGCCGTTCCTTCAAGTAGTCTGCGAGTGAGAATGTGGTACTGTTATGCTTGACAACTCTGACTAAGTGCGCCCCTGGGGAGTTATAATCATACAAACACTCAATACCACCAACCCCCTCAACCCCCCCCCAACCCCAGACCACGTTCTTGGCGATTGGTCACCTTTTGTTTGCCCACTGAACCATCTCTCCCGCACCAACGCAAAAATGGCTGCACAGTTCATTAACCAATTGGGAGACTCTCAATTGAACAGGCTTTCTATTCCCTGTCTGTCGGTCAGCAATACAGAGAAAGAATCTATATTTATGCAGCACTTTTCATGACCTCAGAACATTCCAAAGCAATTCACACAGACAATGAATAGGTTCTGAACTGCAGTCACTGTTGCAACCTTAGTAAGACTGCATCCAATTCACGCACAGCAAACTCCTGCAAACAGCGATGGGATAAGGAACCAGATCCTCCCTTTTGCGGTTATGTTCGCTGCAGGATAATTGTTGGGTAGAGCACCGCAGAGAAACCTCCAGCAAGCAACAGTGACCACGGGATCTCTCACATCCACGTGAGATCAGGTTATAGTCCAACAGGTTTATTTGAAAACACAAGCTTTCAGACTCTTACTCCTTCTTCAGGTGTTAGTGAGAGAGGTAGCATCAGACACAGAATTTAGAAGTAAAGGATCAAAGGGTCACCCCACTGATGAGGATGCACTAAACAAACCTAAGATGCTGTTAAATGTCTAATCGGTTAGAAGGTTTTAATTGATTAATATGCACTAAACATTGAACTTACTTTTGTTGCATTCAAGTCATTGAACTCAAGACCTTCTGAATCAGACGTGCAAGTGCTCCCGTTGAGCCACTGTGACCTTTTCCAGCAAAAATCGGGGATAGCTTTTGAGTCTGGGGACCTTGGCTATTTTTGCCATCATCTCTCTAAACCAAACGGACAATTTGTAATTGACATCCCAGATCAGAAACTGGTCCAACGTTGGGCTGAAAAAATTCAATGAATCAGTAGAAACTCAACTGGACCCACCATATAAATACTGAGGCTCCAAAAGCAAGTCAGAGGTTAGAAATACTGCAGCAAGTGACTCACCTCCTGACTCCCCAAAGCCTGTCCACCATTTACAAGGCACAAGTAAGGAGTGTGATGGAATACTCCCCACCTGCCTGGATGAGTGCAGCTCCGACAACACTCAAGAAGCTTGACACCATCCAGGACAAAGCAGTCCCCTTGATTGGCAACCCATCCACAAATATCCACTCCCTCCACCACTGACATTTAGCAGCAGCACTGCATACTAACTACAAGATGCACTGTAGAAATTCACCAAAGATCTTAAGACAGCACCTTCTAAACCCACGACCACTTCCATCTAGAAGGACAAGGGCAGCAGATAGATGGGAACACCAACACATGCAAATTCCCCTCCAAGCCACTCACCATCCTGACTTGGAAATATATCGCCGTTTCTTCACTGTCAGTGGGTCAAAATCCCGGAATTCCCTCCCTAAGGACATTTTGGGTCAACAGACTGCAGCGGTTCAAGAAGGCAGCTCACCACCACCTTCTCAAATGCAATAGGGACAGGCAATAATTGCTGGCCCAGCCATTGACACCCACCGCCCATAAGTGAATAAAAGGAAACAGAGAAGATGGCAAGATGTACTGCAGGTGCATTCTGCAGGATTGGAAACATCTCCAGAAACACTAATCTGGAATCTGGAATCTGGATCTGGTGCATCTTGAAACTGTGACACCCGGTAAATCTTCCTGATCTGTCCCTCTTGCTCTCAAACCTGGTGTCGTATTTAGCCAACTGGGATATCTGTGCCACTGTAACCTCCACTTTCAACTATCCCAGTGCTCTCCTAACAATCTTACAGTTACCAATAACCTCATCTCAAATAAAACTCTGCTGCCCAGATTCCAACTCGCAGCAGGTCCCGTTTCCCCATCACTCTTATGTTTCCCCAACCTACGCTGGCTCCCACTTACAGCAATGACTTAAACATATCATTCTCATGCTTTCACACAAATCCCTCCCCCACCTCAGCTGGTTTCTCTCACTGTAGTCTCTTCTCACCCTGCAACCCTCTGAGAAATCCTTCAATTCTGACTGCTCCAGCATCCAGGACTTTAATCGCTCCATCTGGAAGCTGAGCCCTTCAGCTGCCTGGGCTGTAAGGTCTGGAATTCCCTCCCTAAACTTCTCTACCTCTCTCTCTCTCCTGAAATCTTTGGCCACCTGTCCAAGAATCTCTCTCACGTACGGCTCAGTATCAAGTACTGCCTGGCATTCCTTCTGTGAATTGCTGCGGAATGTTTCAATAGGTTCAAAGGTGCTACAGGAATGCATACAGTTCTTGTTTCTGAGGGGTGAGTTTGATCTCAAAGCGGTAACAATGATACAAAAACAGCCTTTGCATTCCGCACCTTCAGTGCTGTCATCATCCACAAGAATGACTTCCCTCAGAACCAGGGCAGGGACCGTGTAGAGAACACTGTGCACAGTCCGCAGCAGAGTAGACCAGGCCTCATTGTGGAAGGCGATGATGACACTAGTGGGTGGCAGGGGAGGACAACGCTTGAACTTTTGACTGATACACCTGAGGTGGGTGGTAAAGAAACAGAACTTGGTCAAGAAATCAGACAAAGAGTCTCTCACTTCTCCCTCTCCCTGCCAGTAGCTCAATTACTAGGTTTCCTCAAACTTCTCAAAGCCACTGAGAGCATGTCACCTTTTAATTTTCTGTCCAGGTTCCGTTCCAAGCTGTAGAAGATGATGTAATTATCCCTCCAGCTTTGGGTCTCCACTGAGATTTCACAAATAGACTTGTGGTCAGAGCACCTGGGTGTCCTCACGTGAAACAGTGATTGGGAAGGTAATTTGCCAAATTACCCATTGGCCCATGTTGCAAGAGCTTTAGAATTCAACAGCAAGGATGTGTGGCTACAATTGCAGAGGGCTTTGGTGAGACCACACTGGAGTACCATGCACAGTCTTAAAGCTCCTAACCTGTCCTTGCCTCAAAGAGGATATAACTAAGGTTCACAAGATCAATTCCTAGGATCAGAGGGCTGTCTGCCCGATTCTCTGGCATTTAGAAGAAGGAAATAATATTTCAAACAACAAAGGGTCTGGTTAGAAATGAAACAGACTGGAATACAAGTTTGATATGAAGGATATTATTAAGCTGGGCAGGGCTCAGAAAAGATTTACCAGCTGTTGCCAGGACTGCAGGGTTTGAGTTATAACGAGAGGCTGGATAGGCAGGGACCTTTTTCCACTGGAAGGTAGTATGTTGAGGGGGTAATCTTATAGAGGTTTATAAAATCATGAGGGGTATAGATAAGTGATTATGGTTGGCGTGCACTGGTTGGATTGAAGGGTCTGTTTACATGCTGTATAACTCTTAAGTGAGGGGCACGGATGCACAGAAGGGGGTGAAAAATGGAGAGCAAAAATAATACAATACAATGAATGACAGAATCTGGAGTGGTTTTGCATTGGAAAAGGATTATGTACCTGAGACGATCCTCCAACAGCACAAGGGGAGGTTTCCAAACAATAAAATCCCGACAGGTAGCAAAAAGCATAAATGTTTAACTGCACACGGGTGGTGGGCATTAACTGCTGATAAAATTGCGACCCTAACAATACTGACACCACTTAAAACATGCTTGTTGGCTTTGGAGGCGTTACCTGTAGTGGTGTAAATAAATGCTTCAGAAAGCGTGTAAATAATGGCTCCAGTTACGTCTTACAATATTTGGCTTCCTGGATCCTAACCCACCAGGGAGACCACCCCTGCCATTCTTTTAAATAGATGCTGTAGACCTTTCATGTCTATCTGAAAATTATGGCTGCCTGCTCCACTATTGGCAGAA
>NW_025968209.1:0-8194 GCF_021869965.1 Rhincodon typus
ACAAAAAAGCTTTCATTTTATATAGCGCCTTTTGCAACATTCGGACTTGCAAGGTACTCCACAGCCAATTAAAAATCTTTTTAAAGTGTAGTTAGTTTTCAATATAGGATTATCAAAAACAAATTCATGCACAGAAGGCTCTTGTAAAGAACAATATGATAAATGCCATTTCTTGAAATGTATTGTGGGTGATAAATATTAGCCTGCAGATTGACTGTTCCCCTGATTTTCATCAAAATAGTGCCCGGACTAATTCTACATTCAACTGAGAAGAGATGTAGGACTGTAGTCTTGTGCAAAAATTGCCAATCCTGACAGCTGCACTGAAGTTTTAGGTTGAATTATGTACTCGAGTCCCTGGGTTGGATTTGAATGCTCTTTTCAGATATTGCACCACACCACTGCATCCCATACCCCAAAAGAAGGTAGTTTTAATCTTCTTTCCAGTGCAAACTTTTCTAGCAGGCTTCCCAACAGCCTATGTTTAGGTTGTCCTGTGAGTCGCAGGTAAAAAAACCAACTTACATCCCAAACATAATGCACCCCATTTGTGCGCTGATGTTGCGGTTGTTGCATGATCCACATTGGACTACATCTCAGACTCACAGATAAGCCACACAAACCCATATTTGGATAACAATGGGGAGGTGATAGCCTAGTCGCATTGTTGTTGGGCTGTTAATCCAGAGACCCAGGCAAGGTTCTGGGGACTTGGATTTGAATCCTGCCATGGCAGATGGTGGAATTTGAATTCAATTAAAAAAAGATCTGAAATTGAGAGTCCAATGATGACCATACATCCAATGTCGATTGTCGGAAAAACCCATCTGGTTCATTAAAGTCCTTTAGGGACGGAAGCTGCCATCCTTACCTGGTCTGGCCTGCATGTGACCCCAGACGTACAGCGATGTAGTTGACTCTTAACTGCCCTCTGGGCAATTAGGGATGGGCAATAAATACAGACCTAGCCAGTGACGCTCTCATCCCATGAATGAATAAAAGAAAACTTATTTTGGCTGTTTTCTTTCCCTTCTTTCTTCAATGGGGTTTGAAGCTTTGTGGCAATGTTATCAGTCAAGTTACCTGTATGCCACTTAATCTATAAAGGTGGACTAATGATGTAAATAAATCTTGGTTTAAGTCTTACCATGAAAGTTTGATGACAAATTAATACCGTTGAAAGTTTAGAAACAAAAAGATGGAACATAAATAATACTCCCCTTACAAGTTTCCCTCCAAGCAGTAGACATCCTACTTGGAAATGTATCACTGCTCCTTCAGTGTCACTGGGTCAAAATCCTGGGATTCCATTGTTAAAAGAATGGACTTCAGCAGTTCAAGAAGGCAGCTCACCAACACCCTCACAAGGGTAATTATGGATGGGCTATAAACGCTGGCCCATCCAGCAACACCCACATCCCCGAATAAGTAAACAAAAAGCCGCATGTGGAAAATTGGGGATCAAGATGCATTTACTTGAATTTCTGATCAATAAATATATTTTTAAAAATGCATGTAAACTTTGACCTGTTTGCACATTTGTTAGTTTAAAAAGTTTAGATGACTGTCAGTGTGTGAGAGTATTTTCATTGTGAAAGCTTTACTTCCTTGGATTCTGACTGGCGGTAGATGTTTGTTCAGTAAATATACATGTGGGAAATTCAGTAAATACACACATGGGAAGTACATTTACTTGCATTGTGTGCGGCAGTTTCTGCTAAAATTAGTGCATATGACTCGCCAGTAATTTCTATTGGACAGCACTGAATACGGAAATGGCACTGTACTTGGGACTTTCCAGACCCATATGTCTTTGTGGAGCAAAGTTAGAAAAATATTGCTTTTAATTGAATCCAGGCCTGTACTCAATGATGAGGGTTTCTACATCCTGTCAGTGGAATATCATTTCAAATCATCTCCGGTCTTCTCAACGGATCAAGCCATCGCAGGGAGAGTTTGGAAATTTACGACGGTATTTCATTCCTTCAGATTGCTATGATTCCCAGCTGGCTGCCCTCTGAGACTGAGGAAGGCACAGTTCACCACGCAATCTGGGAAGTTATCTACATCTGGCATTGATTGCCTTCAAATGTGTTTCTGTGCCAATTCCTGTACATAGACAGGAAGGGAAGGATTCACTCAAATCTAGTACTCTTTGCCTTCATTCTTTTCTCTGTGTATATAAGTTGCAATCTTGTGTGCGCCATTTGGCAGAAGACTCTATTGAAACCCTCATGTGTACCTTTGTTACTTCTAAGCTGGGCTACATTGATACTCACTCTGGCTAGCTTTACAATGCAGAAACATGAGCTCATCCAAAATTCTGCTGCCTCCATCCTAACTCTCACCAAGCCCTGATGACTTGTCACTTCAGTGCTCACAGTCATACATTGGCTCCCAGTTTGGCAATGCCTGAATTTTATAATTCTCATCTTTCTTTTCAAACTCCTGGAAAATATTGGATCACATTCTACTCAGCAATGATATGTAATGCATATAAATAGCTTTGCTCCATCCTTAATGTGTGACCTTTCCCAGTCCTGCAAACCTCCAAGATCCCGAAACGTCTCCAATTTGGGACTCTCACCAGTCTCAGATTTTATTTGGTTGGCCATTTGTGGCCAAGATTTCAGCTGCCTTAAATTGTGGAAATTGGCACTGCAGTTACTTGAACACAAAATCTCAGCTGACACTGCAGCGCCACACTGAGGGAGCGCTGAACTGCTCAAAACGTTATCTCCTGTCTGATATGTTCCATCACCTGCCTTCTCATAAAAGATCTGGTGTCCTGACCTCCCTCTATTGCTCATTCCAGTATAAAGTCTTCCACCTCACCATCTTTCCTCCTTTAAATCTAACTTTGTTTTTTAATCAAACCTATTGCTGGAGGTGTTCTCAAATGGCCCCCACACGTTCCCACTATCAGTTACCCAACAGGCCAATCCTCACAGCGTATGTGCCAATCCAGGTTAACTAGGAAGTGGTTTGAATCACTCTTGACTATCAATCAAACAGCCTTTTTCCCCACCCTATCTTATATAATCTAAACAGAGGTGTTCAAAGCAAATGAAAGAAATGCACTATCTAGTTGTAATTTCCCTACAATCTTCTCCTGGGTTTAACCCACAGTAGTATCCAATGGATTGATTCTCAGGATTGGCAATCACCAGCCCAAAATGCTGAGCTTTCCTTTTTTGAATCCATTCTACGCTGTTCCAATTCCAGCTGGTTACAGGGTCAGAAATCAGAGCTGAACAATAAAATACACACTGTCGGCTCTTGGCCTCTCTTCATAAATAACAGGGATGTTCCAAATGAATGTCATTTCCTGGAAAATGTTGGATAGCATTCTGCTCAGCAATGGTAGGTAATGTATATAAATAGCAAGTACAGCTGCATAAATAAATCTGCTTACATGAACATTCATTAACAAGAGTGGCAGGTGTGGTAACCACTTAGAGTTTTTAACTAATATTAAAGTACCAATCTCAGTGTCTCTGTCTGTGTGATCTGTCACTTCCAATTTCCCTCTCTATTTTCTCACTATAACCCTGGATATCACTATCTACATAAAAATAAAGTCAGAAGTCACATGATGCCAGGTTAGAGTCCAACAGGTTTATTTGCAATCACAAGCTTTCGTTGGACTATAACCTGGCGTCGTCTGACTTCTGACTTTGTCCACCCCAGTCTAACGTTGGCACCTCCACATTGTACATAAATATAGTTTGCTATTTTTGTATATATTCCTATCTGCAAATATAGAGCAGTTTACCTGAATGTATCTCTCTGCCTGAGCATCTCTCTTGCTCTCTGCTCACTCTGTCTGTCTGTCTCTCTCTCTCTCAGGATCTCTATCTCTGAGGATCTCTACCTGTGTAGTTCCCTCTCTCTACCCATTTTTGAGTACTTCTCTATCAGCATGTGTTAGTGTGCGGTCCTCGTTCACTTATTATTATCTGTGTGGATTTGGGTCTGTCTCTCCTCCAGTCATTCTGTGTCTATGTAAAAACATAAAAATTGGGAGCAGGAGTAGGCCTTTCAGCCCCTCGGATCTACTCGGTCATTTGATACAATCTTGGCTGACCTCACCTCGGCCTCAACTCCACTTTCCTGCCCGCTCTCCATAACCCATCAAGCTGTTACTATTTAAACATCTGTCTGTCTCCTCCCTAAATTTACTCAGTGTTCCAGCAACCACTCCTCTCTGGGGTAGTGAATTCAACAGATAATCGCTTTCTCACATTCTGAACATGTGCCTTTATGTTGCCTGCCTGTTTCTAACTCAAGTGGTATCCTAGCTAGCATGAGGGGCTGGGCACTCTGCAGCCTTCCCGACTCAATGTTGTATTCAATAACTTGAGAGGTTGAGCTTTCCCATGTCCTTACCCCAACCCTCACAACCAGCCCTTGTTATCACATAGCCTGCTATTGCACACCACCCATTGTTAGTCACTACCAATCCCCATTAACAGATATTCACCCTCCCTAGCCAGATCATTATCAACTCTTTTCTCTGTCTAACTGTTTCTGTCTCTCTCGACTCTATCCCCACCTATCGTTTACTTCTTACTCCCTTCCCCCACCCTATCTTCTGCTTAAAAACTGACATTTTCCCATCAGTTCTGAGGAAGGGCTACTGACTTCTCTCCACAGATGCTGCCAGACCGGCTGAGCTTTTCCAGCAATTTTTGTTTCTGATTTACAGCATCCACAGTTCTTTTGGTTTTTATTTGCTATCCTAGATTTTCCAATTGTCTCACCTTGGCACAGACATTAATCTTTTAACGTGAGCTGTGCCTAGTTGAAGTACATTTGGGTCTAATCCAGAAAGACAAAAAGATTTGTATTCTACAGCATTTTTCATGACATTGGTACATCCTAAAGTGCCTTATATAGCCAACCAAGCTTTTCACCTGGACCATCTCTGATACCTCTCTCTCCTTCCTGGACCTTTCTGTTTCCATCTCTGGCAACCACCTGGAAACCGATATCCATTTCAAGCCTACCGACTCCCACAGCTACCTAGAATACACCTCCTCCCACCCACCTTCCTGCAAAAATGCCAGCCCCTATTCCCAATTCCTTTGCCTCCGCCGCATCTGCTCCCAGGATGAGGCATTCCACTCCTGAACATCTCAGAAGTCC
Source organism: Rhincodon typus (assembly GCF_021869965.1). Classification (NCBI taxonomy): domain Eukaryota; kingdom Metazoa; phylum Chordata; class Chondrichthyes; order Orectolobiformes; family Rhincodontidae; genus Rhincodon; species Rhincodon typus. The sequence goes on from NW_025968209.1 coordinate 5,149, forward strand.
TTGTTTTTCAAGGACCACAACTTCCCCCCCATCAGTGGTCGAGAACGTCCTCGACCGTGTCTCCCACATTCCCCGCAACTCATCCCTCACACCCCCTCCCCGCAATAACAACCAAAACAGAATCCCCCTCGTCCTCACGTACCACCCCACCAACCTCCGGATCCAACACCATCCTCCGACACTTCCGCCATCTGCAATCCGACCCCACCACCAAAGACATTTTTCCCTCCCCACCCTTATCTGCTTTCCAGAGGGACCACTCTCTCTGTGACTCCCTTGTCACCTCCACTCTCCCCTCCAGCCCCAACCACCCCCGGCACTTTTCCCTGCAACCGTAGGAAGTGCTACACCTGCCCCCCTCACCCCCATCCCAGGCCCCAAGAAGAACTTCCACATCAAACAGATGTTCACCTGCACATCCGCCAATATGGTATACTATATCTGCTGTTCCAGATGTGGCCTCCTCTACATTGGGGAAACCAAGCGGAGGCTTGGGGACCGCTTTACGGAACACCTACACTCGGTTCGCAATAAACAACTGCACCTCCCAGTCGCGAATCATTTCAACACCCCCTCCCATTCCACAGACGACATGTCCATCCTGGGCCTCCTGCAGTGCCACAACGATGCCACCCGAAGGTTGCAGGAACAGCACCTCATATTTCGCTTGGGAACCTTGCAGGCCAATGGTATCAATGTGGACTTCACAAGCTTCAAAATCTTCCCTCCCCCAACCGCATCCCAAAACCAGCCCAGCTCGTCCCCGCCTCCCTAACCTGTCCTTCCTCCCACCTATCCCCTCCTCCCACCTCAAGCCCCACCCCAATCTCCAACCTACTAACCTCATCCCACCCCCTTGTCCTGTCCGTCCTCCCTGGACTGACGTATCCCCTCCCTAACTCCCCACCTACACTCACCTTTACTGGCTCCATCCCCGCCTCTTTGACCTGTCTGTCTTCTCTCCACCTATCCTTGCCTTTACCCATCTTCTATCCGCCTCCCCCTCTCTCCCTATTTATTTCAGAATCCCCTTCCCCTCCCCCATTTCTGAAGAAGGGTCTAGGCCAGAAAAGTCAGCCTTCCTGCTCCTCTGATGCTGCTTGGCCTGCTGTGTTCATCCAGCTCTACACCTTGTTATCTAAGCTATTGAGGGTGGTGGGCTCAACTCCCACTGCAGATACCTGAATACAAAATCCAAGCTGATCCTGCAGTGCCGTATGGAGGGAGTATTGGACTGTTGAAGGTGCCATTTTTTATTTGATATGCCTTCTCCAGGGAATATAAAAAAAAATCTGTGCCCTGAGCCGTACTTATCGCTCACCCAACATTTCTATAGAAACTGATTATCCAGTCATTTATCACATTGCTATTTGTAGGAGCTTGCGCTGAAATTGGTTATCATGTTTTCTAAGCTTATAACAATAACTACCCTTCCATAGTCAAATTTTGGCCTATTTATGATTGACTCTCCTAAAATATTTCATATCGTCCTGGAGGCGAGAGTCAAACATGGAAATGTAATGAATAGATGTAAAGCAATCACCATGTCGAGTCTAATTTGCTTTCTAATCACGTACAGTGCATGGACAGGGGAGACAGTGATATAACGTCTGAACTTGGGGTACCTCAGGAATTGGGAGAATGCAGGTTCAAATTCCACAAAGCAGCTGATACTATTTGATTTCAAGTTCTAAAATCTGGAATTGAAAGCTAGTCTCAGTAATGATAGCCAGAAGACCTATTGTTAGTTGCTGTAAAAACACCTTAAGGGAAGGAAACGTAACATCCTTACCTGGTCTGGCCTACATATGACTTCAGATAGCCAGTAACTGGTCTGAAATTGCTTAGCAAGCCATTCATTTTCAAATAGAGATGGGCAACATCTGTTGATCTTGTCAGTAGCCCCCATATCCTACAAAACAGCAAAGAAGTATCATTGGCTAGCTGCCATTTATTACTGAAACTTAGTTGCCCTAGAGAAGGGGTAGTGAGGTCTAATTAAAGAGAAGGAATACCAGGGTCTAATTAAAGGCTGAAGGCCTTGTGATATAAGTTCTCTCCCAATGCTGTTAGATAGGACTCTTACCCAGAAGCAATGAAGGAACAGCCAATAGGTGTCCAAATCAGGTTGGTGTATAATTTGGAGGGGAACCCAGGAAGTGGTAACTTTTAGAATGGTTGAGATGGTAAGTTTGACAGATGCCTGATTATTCAGTGAAATTGTGGTTATCTGAACCATGGTCCCATTAAATAACTGTATCTCCAGCATTTTACAGGGTCAGTCAGACACAGAAAAACAACCATTCTCTGACCTTTATAAGTTCCAACCTTTTGCCTGGGTTCGGTAACTCTCACTACATTGTACCCTGGAAAATTAGCAGCATCATCTTAAAAATAACAAAAATACAAGATGAACCGACAAGTAGAAACAAGTTGTTCCTCGATCTTTATCCTTTTTGATGTTGGGAGAAACAACATTCCTTTGCATGTAGGCAATAAACAGATTGGATTTAAAGGGCTAAAGGCAAGAAAGAAACACACACCTACTGTTGAAGGCATGGAGTGAATGGAGTCGATGGCAAGATTCTACAGAAAATGCTGTATTTTAAAATTGAGAATGTGGCAAGGTATTTTATTTCAAGCACTTTCAAAATTTACTGGATTTTTAAAAAGCAAGCAAAGTGACATTTCAATTTCAACAGACATTGTCTCACAATCACTATAGAATGACCAATCCCATCGCTCGCTCCCAAGGCACTCACTCTAGACTCAGTCTAGGGAGACATTGTACCCCATCCAACTCCCCATTGTCCCTCTCTCAGACACTATAGCCCATCCAACTCCCCACCCTGACATACTGTACTCCACCCAACTCCCCACCCTAACACACACACACACATACACACACACACACACAAACACAGTACCCCATCCAACTCCCCACTGTCCCTCTCTCAGACACTATGACCCATCCAACTCCCCACCCTGACACACTGTACTCCATCCAACTCCCCACCGTAACACACACACACACACACACACACAC
>NW_025968209.1:8204-25000 GCF_021869965.1 Rhincodon typus
CCCCACCCTCCCTCTCTCAGACACTATAACCCATCCAACTCCCCACCCTAACACACACACACAGTATCCCATCCAAATTCCCACCCTCTCACACACTATACCCCATCCAAATTCACACCTCCTTGTGAGCACATAAACATTACCCCAACCAACTCCCCAACCCCTTACATACAATACATGGCAACTGACTCTTCACCCTCTCATGCATACTGTACCCCAAACTCCCCACCCTCTCATATACTGTACCCCATCCAACTCCCCAACCACTTACACACACTATAATGCTAACTGCTTCACCACATTTACACACATTGTACCCCGTCCAACTCCCCACCGTCTCAGGCGCACATTGTAACCCACATTCACTTCCCACCCTCTCTCTCACACCAGACACCATCTAATTACCCACCCCCTCACACAGAACTTGTGAAAAAGAGTTACACTGGACTTGAAACACTAACTCAATTTCTTTCTCCACAGAGACTGTCAGACCTGTTGAGTTTCTCCAGCATTCTCTGTGTTTGTTTCAGATTTCCAGTCCACAGGACTTTGCTTCTTTTTCCCTGTAAACCACCAATTCCCTCCCTAACAGCACTGTGGCAGAGATTCAAGTTTGAGAAAGCATCCTGGCACCAGTTTCTCAGGGTATTTATGGATTGCCAAGAAATGTTGGCCTTGCCAGTGACATATGTCCCATGAATAAATATGTTTTAAAAAAATTAAAACTGACAGCTCAAGTACTGTCTAACAAATGAAAGCAAGTTATTATTAGTCTGACAGAAATTTGGAATGTTTGCAATTTTATCAATATAATTATGACTAGTATTTCTCCACAGGATAATTTGATGGGGGTTAGATGACAGTGGATTAAAGGAGGCTTATGCAGAGCATAAACACTGGGATAGGCTTGTTGGTTTGAATGGTCTATTTATGTGCTAAAAATATTTCTCCTTTCCCAGGCTTTTTGAACTCGTCCTATCTCATGCATTGTCATCAGATGGATATCAAGGTCCATTTCACTTCTGAGCAACCTGGTATATTCATTTGCAACAGCTGAAGTCAAATTCTGCTTCACCCCACTCCAACTCCCCTTCTCCCAACAATCTTTTAAAATTGTAAGCGTGCCAAATGTTGCTCCTTTATTCAAACCCATGTTTCAACCTCCTTATATTTTGCCTGATGCTGTTTTGTGCTGATGGTATTTAGTCTTCATTCCAGCATCTCAGTCAGCCTTTCCTGGCAAAGAATCCTGTGTGTAAAGATGAGTGTTCATTGGGTCAGCTCTCACAGCTGGTGTGTTATCTAGGAGCACAAACACCACAGAGGGAGTGGAGGAGAAAGTGTAATTGGCATAAATTTCTGATATTTTCTTAGGTTGACTAGGCATTTGAAAAGGAACTGTTAATTAAGATGGAAGCCCGGAGAATTGAGGGCAAATTATTGACCCGGCTGGGAAATCGTTTGAGTGGCAGATGTCAGAAAGTAGGGGTAATGTGTAGGTACTCAAATAAGCCAGATTTGACCAGTGGTGTCCCACAAGGATCTGTTGTTAGGGCTTCAATTATTCACGTTATTTACTAACATCTTGGACAATGGCATAGAAAATCATACATTCAAATTTGCTGATGACATAAAGTTAGGTGGCATTGTAGACAGTTTAGATGATACATAAAATTACAAAGAGATATTAATAGACTAAATGAATGGGCAAAACTGTGGCAAATGGATTTCAATGTAGGCAAGTGTGAGATTATCCATTTTGGACCGACAAAGGATAGATCAGGGTATTTTCTATATGGTATGAAGTTAAATGCAGTAGATCTTCAAAGAGACTGGGAGAGTTCAGGTGCATAGATATTTAAAATGCCACAAACAGAAAATAATCAAGAAAGCAAACAGAATGCTGGCCTTTATATCTGGAGGACTGGAGTCCACAAATGTGGAAGTTATGCTGCAGCTATACAAAACCGTGGTTAGACCCCACATGCAGTACTGTGGGTGAGTCTGGGCACCATACCTTAAGAAGGGCATACTGGCCTTGGAAGGAATACAACGTAGGCTTACAAGAATGATGCCAGTTTTGAGGAGTGATTATACAAATTAGGCCTGTTTTCTCCAGAATTTAGACGGTTAAAGGGGTGATCTGATTGCAGTCTTCTAGATATTAGCAGGAAAAGGCAGGGTATATAAAGATAAATTATTTACACTGGTTGGTGATTCTAGAAGTAGGGATCTTAGTCTAAAAATTAGGGCCAGACAATTCAGGAGGGATGTTTGGAAGTATTTCTAAATGCAAAGGGTGGTAGATATTTGGAACTCTCTTCCACAAATCACACTTGATGCTGGATCCGTTGTTAATTTTAAATCTGAAATAGACAATTTTTTGTTAAGCACAAGTGTTAAGAGATATGGGCCAAAGACAGACATATGGAGCTCGGCCCCCAGATCAGCCATAATTTCATTGAATAGCAGAACAGGCTCGAAGGGCTGAATGACCTACTCTTATATTCCTAGGTTGTTGCATTATAGAATATCCTGCATGAACACTGGAAAGATTCAACAATGTAGGAACAGGGTAGGCCATTCAACCCATCAAGGTAGCCTTGTCATTAATATGGTCATGGTTGATCGAACATTTCAATGGCTTTTACCCAGCCAATTCCCATAACCTTGCACACCACTGAAATCTATCAATCTCCACACTAAACAGACTCAAAGACGGAGCTTCTGCAGCACTCTGTACTAGAGATTCCAAAGGTTCATAACCCGCTGATAAAAATTAGCTCTCCTCATCTTGAGTTTGAGTTTGATTTATTGTTGTCACACTACTTGGATGCAGTGAAAAGTGTTGTTTTGTCCGCTATACAGGCAGATTTTTTTTTCTTTATTCGCTCACAGGACGAGGGCCTCGTTGGCCAGGCAGCATTCATTGCCCATCCCTATTGCCCAGAGGGCAGTTACGAGTCAACCACATTGCTGTGGGTCAGGAGTCACATGTAGGTCAGGCCAGGTAAGGATGGCAGTTTCCTTCCCAAAAGGACATTAGTGAACTAAGTGGGTTTTTCCAACAATCGATAATGGATTTATGGTCATCATTAGACTCTTAGTTCCAGATATTAATTGAATTCAAATTCCACCATCTGCCATGGCAGGATTCAAACCCAGGTCCCCAGAACATTATCTGGGTCTCTGGATTAGCAGTCCAGCAACAATACCACTAGGCCTTCGCCTCCCCATATCATATAGCGTACCATGCAAAGTGCATCAGGGTAACAGAACAGAATGCAGAATACAACATCACAGCCTCAGAGAAAGTGCAGAGAGAGAGATCGCCATTAATATTTGAAAGGTCCATTCAAAAGTCTGATAAAAGTGGGGAAGAAGCTGTTCTTGAATCTGTTCGTACATGTATTCAAACTGTTTTATCTTCTACTTCAAGGAAGAAGGTGGAAGAACATAAAACCAGGGTGGGAGGGGTCTTTGATTATGTTGGCTGCATTCCCGAGGCAATGGGATGTATAGATGAAGTCAATGGATGGAAGGCTGGTTTGCGACACTCTAGGAAAGGTTTAGAGGAATATGGGCCAAATGCAGGCAAATGGGACTATTTCAGTTCAGGGAACATGGTTGGCCTAGACAAGTTGGGCCAAAGGGTCTGCTTCCATGATGTATGACTTTTTGACTCTATGATCTAAATAACAACCCATTTGTTTTTAAATTGAGCAACCAGTTCCAGATTTGCTAACCAGGGGAAACCTCTTACCTGTATCTACCCTGCCTAACCCTTTAAGTATTTGTAAGATTCAATGAGATCACCCATCATTCTTTGAAACTCTAGAGAATACAGGCCCAGTTTTCCTAATCTCTCTTCGAAGACAGTTGCACTATCTGGGTAACAAGCTTGGTGAATCTTCATTGCACACTCTCTATGGCAATAATATTTTAATAACAATGCTTGATCCAACCAAAGTCCTACACAAGTTCAGCAACAACACCTTTAGCATTGATAAGTATCACAGGGCTCTCCATAAAATTCAGTTTGACACTGATGCCCATAAGGAAATACAGGTATTTCTCCTATAACGCAATAGTTGTGTTCTCGTGTGACCTCGCGCTGTAGAAAATCATGTTAAAGGGAAATCACTACAGAAAATCACTTTACCTGTACAACAGAAAATTTGCGTTATCCAAACAGCGTCCCTTATTCATCAGTTACAGCCAATTTGCATTAATGAAACACGCATTATAGCAGAAATGCCTGTATCAGGACAAGCAAATTTGGTCAAAGAGTTGGGTTTAAGGAACATTTTGAAGGTGTAAAAGAAGCAGAGAGATTTAGGGAGGAACTTCCGTTGCTTTGGAAGCTGAAGGCACAGCCACTGATTGTGAAGTGCATGTTGGTTTCAGTCTTACTTTTTGGATACATCCTTGAAATGGAAATGGCTGTAGGCTGCAGAGAAAGAGTAGGGAAATTGGGACTAATCAGATAGTTCTTTCAAAAGCTGGTAGAGACACAAATATCCTTCTCTCTAACATTCAATGATATTTATTTATTTATTTATTTCATTTCAAATCATTCCCTTTTCTATAGCGCGAGGTCACACGAGAACACAACTATTGCGTTAAAGGAGAAATACCTGTATTTCCTTATGGGCATCAGTGTCAAACTGAATTTTATGGAGAGCCCTGTGATACGTATCAATGCTAAAGGTGTTGTTGCTGAACTTGTGTAGGACTTTGGTTGGATCAAGATTGCTAGAGGTGGTGGACAAAGTGGGTCTGGAATTAAAGGAGAAGATGGGAAGATCACAAATGGATTGCCTTGGTGGGCCAGTTACACTTTTCTTGTTGCGTTTCACAAGCTTGTTAATCGAAAGAGGGAACTAAAATAAGAATATGCAGTCAGTTGGAGTGGCAGTAACGAATGTAAAGGCTTGTCTCTACTGGCCTAACTCTCTTGTTTGTGTCTCTCACAGAGAAGACTGCCTAGTGCCAGCACACTGTAACTGAGCCCTGTCTCTACAGGTTTTCCTCACTCTCCCCTCAGGATGCTGCCAGGTCAGCTTGAAGCACGTCTGTGCAAATCCCATCTGCTTTTGTGTAACGTTCCGTGTATTTGCATGTGAAATTTGGCACCAGTCCATCATATGTCCTGCCTCAGGGACGGTGGGAGAGGAGTAAGCAGGGAAAGGGAGGGTCACAAGAGTTTGTTTGACATGCAGCCTCCTACCATCCATACCTTAAATCCAAAATACTAACAGCCCAGGTATTGCAGTGCATCGCAGCCTTGCCTGGGCTAAGATCGTTATTTTGTAGCACCACAGAATCTTATAGTACAGTGTTGAACTTTCAGTCACCTACAGGGTCAGCCTATCTCCCAAAATCTCCCTATTTAGATCTCTGAGTTCAATACAGACATTGGTTTGCCCTTTTCCCTTGTAGTGATTGGAGGTTGATCCTTGGATCTCATTAAGTATGAGATCCCCGATTCGGGTTGTTAACCTGGGCTAATTAGAAAGCCCTGGCTGACAGATATAAACAGGAGTGTCAGAGTCTCCCCACTCCAGGGACTGGCTCGGACTTAGCTAGCAAATAACGGGTGCCTTGGTTAATGGGTATGGGCCTGTGTGGCGTTATTTTACCCCGTCGCTGATGGGGATAGTTAGTCATTTTGAAAAGTATTTTAATAACCCACCAAGTTAGCCAAGGACCCAATTACAGTTACCCACCAGGGGGCAGTGTGACAACCACTAGGAAATCAAGAAGGGGAGGGAAAACAAGGGAAGGGGCTAAATTAAAATAGTGTTGGGGAGGGAGATAGAAACATAGAAAATAAGCAAAGGAATAGGCCATTCAGCCCTTTGAGCCTGCTCTGTCGTTCAATATCATCTGACTTATTTCTCTTTACCCACTTTCTTCATAAGCCCTTTAGCCCTAAGAATTATAATTAACTCCTTCATTAAAACATTCAATATTTTTGCCTCAACCACTTTCTGTGGCAGAGAACTCCACAGACTCACCACTCTCTGGGTGAAAAAATCTCTCGCAGCCAGGGAATCGAAGGATACAGACCAGGTGCAGGCAAATGGGATTAGTTTAGAAGGGCATCATGGTCAGCAGACATGGAGGGCTGAAGGGTCTGTTTTTGTACTTACTGTTAGATTTTCAATGGTCAGTCCTAAACGACTTACCCTGTATCGTTAGACTGTGACTCCTGGTTCTAGACTCCCCGATCATTAGGAATATCCTTCCTATGTGGATAATGCACAACTGATTGGCTTTCCAAGCCATTTCAGAGGGCAGTTAAGAGTCAACCCCATTGCTGCGGATCTGGAGTCTCATGTAGGCCAGACCAGGTAAGGATGGCAGATTTCCTTCCCTAAAGAACATTGGTGAACCCGTTTACAGCAATTGCCATGGTTTCTTGGTCATTTTTAGATGTTTAATTCTGGATTTAGTATTGAATTCAAATTCTGCCATCTGCTGTGGTCCCAGAATATCATTTTGGCCTCTGGATTACACATCCAGCAACAATACTACTGGGATATTGCCTCCCCTTTGTGAATCAGAGGACTGGATTAATAATCCAGAGGTATGAATTCAAAATCCCACAATGGCAGTTTGAGATTTGGAATCATATTTTACAAAAAAAAGGAGTCTTTGTAAAATTGACCGCAAAGCAATCAGATTCTTGTAAAAACGTAACTTCTGCACTGATATCCTTTGGTGAAAGAATATTGCAGTTTTATCTAGTCTGGCTGATATGGCTCCAACTCAACTCCAAGTTGGTTGATTCTTCACTTTCCTTGCATGTTAACGACAAACTAGACAATTGAAGAAACCTCCAAAAGTGGTTTCAAAAGAAGATCAACAACACTTTTCTCAGGGCAACTAGAAATAGGCCTTTATAGGCCACCCATGCTAGCACTGGTCATCCCTAGAATTACATGGTATACATCAATGATTTGGATTTGAATGGAGAGGGGTATGATTAAGAAGCTTGCTGATGTTACAAAAACTGTCCGAGTGGTTGATAATGAAGAGAAGAAAGGTTTGGAGTATCAATGAACTAGGCAGGTGGCAAATGGAGCTCAAACTGGAAGAGTTTGAGGTAACTGCATTTGAGGAAGGCTATCAAGGAAGGGAATGCAGAATAAGTGGTAGGATAAGGAGAAATGTAGCAAAGCAGAGGGGCCTTAGCGTGCACACACACACACCACTGAAGGTGGCTGGACAGCTCCTTAAGGTAGTTGAAGGCAGATGGGGCATAACTTTCTTATCTGAGGTACAGAACATGAAACTATATAAAACATTAGTTAGGCCATAGCTGGAATTCTGCATGTTGTTTTAGTCACTGTACTCAAGGAACAATGAGATTGTGCTGCAGAGGATATTACCAGAGAATTTTATCATAGAATCCCTTCAGCCCAACAAGGCCACATCAACCCTCAGAGCAACCCAACCAGACCCATCCCCCTAATCTACACATCCCTGAACACTACAGGCAATTTAGCATGGCCAATCCACCTAGCCTGTACATCTTTGGACTGTGGGAGGAAACCCACGCAGACACTGGGAGAGCATGCAAACTCCACACAGACAGTCACCTGAGGGTGGAATCAAACCTGGGTCCCTGGCACTATGCGGCAGCAGTGCTAACCACTGAGCCACCGTGCTGCCAATTTTAGTTATAAGGAGAAATTGGATACGCTCAAAGTCTTTTGTTTGGAACAGAGAAGGCTACGGGAAGATTTGTTTGAAGTGTATAAAATAAGAGGTGTCTGGATAAAGTGTCCTTTTCACCTTGGTAGATGAGTCCACAACCAGACTTCATTGAGCAAAGAGGATTTGAGGGGAGTTTTTGATCCAGAGGGTGATGGGGTCTGGAAATCAATGCCTGAGAGGCTGGTGGAGGGACAGATCCTTATCACATTTACAAAATTCTTGGATTTACATTGATAGTGTCATAAGCTATCGGCCAAGAACTAGAAAGTGGGATTAGGCTAGATGGTCATGTTTGGGCTGGTGTGAACACGATGAGCTGAATAGTCACATTTTGTGCTAGAAATTTCAATAATTCTAAGAAATAACACAAGAGTCACCTTGCAGTTACTGCATACAATAGGCCCAGTTAGTGTGTTGCCAGGTTGGGGACCTATCTCTGGTCAGCTGAGCCCAATATCAAAATTGTCTTCTGGGAGGAGCTGAGTTGCCAACTCAGGGTAGATGAATTCCTTAAGTTTCTCCTATGATTGCTCCACTCTTTTCAAATGCTTTATTTTCCAAACTCCACTTCTTAAATGTTACCAGTGAGCGTATTCAAAGTAACTGAAGAAATAATACACTTTTTTTTGTAAATACTCCTGTGATTTTTCTTTCTGGTTGTTGGGTGTAGCAGAAGCCATGGGATTAATCTTCATTAGCTGACAAGTCCAGGAAAATCTGAGAGGAATATGTAGCCCTGGGGGAAAAAGGAGATGGTTGTGGAGCATGAAAAGTGCATTCCCAAATTTACCACTTTCAGGACTATTGCAATTGGGGGAAGCTGCTGGTGTAGTGGTAAAATCACTGCACTTATAATCTACAGAATGATGATGATGTTCTGGAGCCTTAGGTTCAAGTCCCATCAGGGTAGCTGATGATTAAAATTTACCCATTGAAAGCTGGTCTCTGCAATGGCCACAATGATCATCAATTGTTGTACAAGCTTATTTGATTCCTTAATTTTTTTTTTAGGGAACGAAATCAGCCAACCTTATTTTGTCTGGCCTACATGTGACTCCAGACTCTCAGGAAAATGGCTCAGTAAACCACATAGTTCAAGGGCCATTAAGGATAATGCAAGAAATGCTTGCAACCTGTGAAGGAAGGAGTAAAATCATGCTTCACTTTGAGAAATTACCTAAAATATTGCCTGTCGTATACACAGCGAAGACAAAGGGAATGATTCTCTACCTCACTCCACAGCATGACTACACCCTTTCCATATTTAGTCTTGTCATGTTTACTCCAAGTTAACAGCACAACGATTACAGCCACCAATTGCCAGATATTTGCCCTTCGGCAGTGGAATGCTTGAACCTGTGCCAAGCCCTTAACTACTTTATATTTTCCCTCTGCTTTAGTTTATGGTTCTCCCTAGAAGATAAGTCCCAAAACGCTGTAACCTTCAGGAGGCTCTCAAAGGTTATCTTAGAGGAGAGGGGCAGTGCCCGTGGAGCAATGGTCATGTGTGACACCTGCTTTTTGAATTATTTCGTATAAACCAATTGAATTTGCAGGATCTAGCCACAGTTTGATTACAGGCAGGAATCTAGCAGAGCACAGATGGTTCATCTGTGTGATAGCAGGGACACAACATGTTTAAACCATCGGTACTTCATTACACCATTTTCATTTTTGCCGGAATTTGATTTCCTGTTGCATGACATCAGGATTTTCAAACCCAATTAAGTACTGAAATAACTTCGCGAAGGCTGGTATCCCATCACCAACTCATCCATTATTTACATGTGCATAGTACATGACTCTGACCCAGCTAGCTCACAGCCAGCTCCTAGAGTGAGCAGAACCTCTGACACTCCTGTTTATATCTGTCAGCCAGGGCTCCCTGATTGGGGCTGTTAACCTGGTCCAATCAGGGAGCTCATATTCTATGAGGTCCACCTGGCTGATCTTGTTACAATCACTACAAATACTTTTAAAATTCACTTTCTGTTGAAATGCATGGCAGCCAACTTGTGCAGTGTAAACTTCCAAAAAAAAAATGGTGTCTGTGCATAATTTCCAAGCCAGAAAGGCCTTTAAGGTAAAGTTACCATAGCCCCAGAGGGATGCTCTCTCATTAGAGAGAGACAGCTGGTGGTGGTTTAATTTGAAGGGAGAGATTGACAAGGAGACGCCTTCATGGTAACCTCAACTGGAGCAGGAATGGAGCCCATGCTGTTGGCATCACTTTGGATCACAAACCAGCCATTCAGCCAACTGAGCTAACCAACACCCTACTTCTAAGCTAGTTATATGAAATTACAATGTGACCTTGTGGTAGAAAGGCCCCCATCTCACCTCTATGTCGTGCAGTCAGTGTATTGCATTCAAAAAGTGTTGTGTATTTAATCTACAGTAATATCAGCACATCATGCAGATTATAGGCCTATGGTATTATAACAAATGAAATAGTTAGTTATGTTAATCAACTTCAGGACACCTGTCTGAACAAGATTCTGGCCACTGTGGTATTTGTTATGTGATCTAAGGCAGCACTTAGTGTATAGTATACCGACCCAAGGAGCCACATTGTAGTGGAACAACATTAGATCATCTTTCTTATGTGAGGTGGAATGGGGGATATTGACCAGAACACTGGGAAGAGCTCCCTTGCTCTTCCTCGAAATACCATTACTGGCAGAGGTGGATATAGCCTTGGTTTATCATTTTCAGCTTCTTGTGCCTCGAGATTGGGGTTGACGTTCCTCCACTTCCCAAACGTGGGCCCTGAGGTGACTGAACAGTCTGATGCTGGGCCCATGGACACCTTATCTCCGGTGGGGCAGGTGATGTTTGAAGAGGCAGCTGCATGGGATGCTCAGGCCTGTGTAACCACTGCCACTGTTTGCACTTAACCTCCAACTAGGCCTGTCAAAGACATTCAACTTGGCTGCCACTGATGTTTCACCTCCATTTTTGACAGTCTTAGGCTAGCGATTCCCATAAGCCACTAGGGATGTTGCATTTTCTCAGAAAGGCTTTGACGATGCCCTAGAAGTGTTTCCTCTGCACCCCCCGGCAACTGTTTACAGTGATGGAGCATGTTTAGGACATGTGATGGCTTGACCTAGTCTGACCAATGGAACTGGTTGTCAGTAACCAGAGCCTCGATGCTGGGGATGTTGGTCTGGGACAGAACACTGATATTGGGCCGTCAGATTTGCAGGAATTTATGGAGGTCCTGTTGGTGATGTTCCTCTCAAGTGTTTGGAGTATCTGCTGTATATTTTCCATGCTTCTGACACATGCAGGAGGCCTGGTAACTTTTCTATCCTGTGGACCATGAAGCCGGGGGCTTTGTCATTACATACTCTTTATGAATGGCCAAGGGTTGCATTGGCACTGTGGCAGCACTTCTGAGGGTGTAGCACTATCTCTATAATTACTGATGAGATAACTTGAAACAACAATGATGGCAGTAATCAAATTTGACTTCCTGAATTATAACATTTTCAGTATTTCGATCCCATTTCCCAGTGCATTTCAACTTAAGAACAAGGTTTAATTTTGACCCTTGATGTTATTAGTTTTTCTTTGGTTTTGCAGTTCTGGCTAACATACTGAAATCATGTTAAAGTCAATATCCTGAAAGAGTTCAATATAAAAACCCACAACCTCTTTGATTGGCCAGCTGTATTAAATTCCAGTTTCTCCGAATCCTGCTGATTTCGGTGAGTACATTCAGCAATTTCAGTCTATAATCCTCCATCCTGGTTAGTTCATATTCTTTTGGTGTCAGGCTATGCTCTTACCTTTGAGTCAGGAGATTGTGGGTTCAAGGCTGGGAACATACGCAAAATGCAATGTAACTCTGAGGTGGTGCTGACCCATTTAAACTTTTCTACAAGTTAACTCAGGGCTTCGATGACCAGGGCAGCATTTATTGAGAAAGTGGTGAGCTGCTTTCTTGAACCACTGCAGTTCATTTGGTGTAGGTAAACCCACAGTGGTGGATGGGAGGGAGTTTCAGGAATTTGATATTGAAGTAACTGTCCCATTCTTTGTATTTGACATTAAGCCAAGGGCCCTCAGGTGGATAAAATAAATCTCCCTATAGATTTTATTTTGTAGGGATGCAGGGATACAGGATTGATTATTCTGGAATAATGTGCAGGACATTATTCATCCTTCAGCCAACATAGCTAAATAATGCAAAAGGTAGACAAACAGGAGGCTGGAAGAACACAGCAGGCCAGGCAGCGTCTGAAGAAAAGGAGCATAGAACATAGAACATAGAACATAGAACAGTACAGCACAGTACAGGCCCTTCGGCCCACAATGTTGTGCCAAATTTTTACCCTAATCCTAAGGTCTATCTAACCTCCACCCCTACCTCATACTATCATCCATATGCCTATCCAATAGCCGCTTGAATGCCCCTAATGAGGCCGACTCCACTACCCTCTCTGGCAATGCATTCCACGTCCCTACCACTCTCTGAGTAAAGAACCTACCTCTGACGCCTCCCCTATATCTACCTACACTCACTTTAAAACTATGCCCCCTCGTAATAGCTGCTTCCACCCTAGGAAAAAGTCTCTGCCTGTCTACTCTATCTATACCTCTGATCATTTTGTACACCTCTATCAAGTCACGTGTCATCCTTCGTCGTTCTAAAGAGAAAAGCCCTAGCTCTCTCAACCTTTCCTCGTAAGACCTTCCCTCCATTCCAGGCAACATTTCCAACGCTTTCACATCTTTCCTGTAATGAGGCGACCAGAACTGGACACAATACTCCAGATGTGGCCGAACCAGGCTTTTGTATAGCTGGAGCTTTGATTGAACTCAATCTCTCTATTAATGAAAGCTAACACACCATACGCCTTCTTAACAACTGGGTGGCAGCTTTACCCTTCTTCAGGACTGGAAGTGGAGGCAGGGGGAGCTGCAGATAAAGGTGGGGGACGGGTAGAGACAGAATGGTGGAGATTGGTGGACACTGGTAGTAGGTACAACCTGGTTGGTCAATGGAAGGGATGAATCCGGTTGTGGCTAGAAGGGTGGGTCAGAAGGTGGAATGGAAGGGAGGAGGTGGGGCTGGAAAGGGAGCAGAGGGATGGGTGGGAAGGTTACCTGTAGGCCTTGAGGGATGAGATGGTGGTGAAAACAGGAGTTGAGGAAGGTCATGTGGCTGTAGTGGTAGGTTTGTTTCATGGTGCGGTCGAAGAGCTAAAGGACTGAAGAGGTCACTGCTGTGTGGCAGTGAGAAAAGGGCTCACCGAGTTCACATCTGTTTGTCTACCTTGGATTTCAGCATCTGCAGTTTTTTTTTCTCTAAATAATTGACAAACCAGTCAGGAATGCCCTACTTTTAGTGGGCTCTTACTGTGCTCCAATTAATTGCCATAACTCCTACATTATACTAGTGACTTCACTTCAAAAACTGTGAAAGGTGTTATATTAATGCAAGTTCTTTCTCTCTGATTGCTACATAAACAAATAGTAATCTGGCTTCAATGAGTCATAGACTGCTTCAAGGCCCCCTGCAGGGGTGATTTGTGATTTAGTCACACAATTGAGTTTAGATTAATTTATTATTAGACGCAGCTCGTTTAATCCGTTTGTGAGGAATTTTTCAACAATTTGTTTGTTTGTCATTAGCAATCTCCTCTGCCCTGACTTAGTGATCATAATTTATGTTTAAAGCACCGGCCCTTTAACCACTGACAATGCCAAATTTATTTTGGAAAGCTTTTGAATTGATCAAAATATATTCCATTTTGGTCCTTTTCTGATTGGATTTCGACCCTCTACACCCTGTAATCTTGCATTCATCTCTGCAGACCATATCCTAATGTAGCAGATCTTCACTCATCAACCCCTGCAAATCATTGACCCAGGATTGACAAATTCTCATCATTCTTTTCAAATTCCCTCAAAGCCGGCCAAACAGCTAGTTTGTGATTAAGACTGGTGCCAACCATACGGGTTTAATTCCTGAATGAACCAAGTCACCATGAAAAGTCTGCCTTCTCAGCCTCTTCCCTCGCCTGAGGCATGGTCAGCCTCAGGTTAAATTCATCAACAAGACCAAGACAATATCCAGGTTTTGGCTGACAAGTGGCTAGTAACATTCAAGCAATACAAGTGCCAGACAATGGCCATCCCCAATAACAGAGAATCTAACCATCGCCCGTCAACATTCAATGGCATTCCTGGCAGTCCTCAGTGAACAGAAATTGACCTGGACTACCCAAATGAAAGCTATGTTACAAGAACAGGTCAGGGGCTAGAAATCCTGCAATGAGTAACTCATCTCCTGACTCCTCAAAGCCTGTCCACCATCTACAAGGCCCAAGTCAGGAGTGTGATGGAATACACCCCACTTGCCTGGATAAGTGCAGCTCCAACAACACTCAAGAAACTTGACACCATCCAGGACAAAGCAGCCCTTTTGATTGGCACCACATCCACAAGCATTCACACCCTCCGTCACCACTCAGTAGCAGCAGTGCATACCATCTACAAGATTTACCCTAGAAATTCACCAAGGTTCTTCAGACAGCATCTTCCAAACTGACACCACTGTCATCTAGAAGGACAAGGGCAAGAGATACATGATAACGTCCCCACCTCCAAACCACTCATCATCCTGACTTGGAAATATATTGCCGTTCCTCAACTGTCACTGGGTCAAAACCATGGAATTCTCTCTCCCTAAGGGCATTGTGGGTTTATCTAGAGCAATGGTTTGTAGCCATTTAAACAGACAGCTCACTACCACATTCTCAAGGAGCAATAATTATTGGCCCAGCCAGTAATGCCCATATCTCCAGAATGAATTTTAAAAAGTTCTCTCCCTCTCTATTTTAAATCAACCTGTTCAGGCACGTTATCTCTGGAGTAGTTAGGATTTGATCCAGAGCCTTTTGGCCCAGAGGGAGGGACACTAACACTGTGCCATAAGAGCCCATCTCATTGTTTTATAGGTCAGTTCCCTCAGTTACCATCGCAGGGCTGTGGGAGAATTGTGGACCTGACATGCTACCTGAGATTGTAAGAACCTCCATTAAAATACTGAACAGCCTGTTGGATCGTGTTCTAGTGTGGGGTCTTTGGGTGATAATGCAAGCTCAGATCAGACTTCTTTGTGACTGTGAAACTTCACTTTACGTTTGGAGGTAACACTACAAAGTAACACATTGCAAGTTGCACAGCATCTAGCATCTTGGGAGAACACTGAAGCATGACTATTGAGATCAAAATGATGTCTCAGCTTCCTTAGAAGCTTATCCTCATATTCATTAAACACTAAGCTGTGTGCAGGCTGCTTTATTAAGGCAGGAGTTGTGAAGATCATAAGGTACAGGAGAAAAATTAGGCCATTCAGCCCATCAAGTCTGCTCTGCTTCCTGATTCCAGATGCATGTGAACTCCTCATTCAGCACTTGAGCTCTGACATCCATTCACTGGGATGGACTGGAATGGGATTATCACCGTTCCTTTGATTCAGAAATAGCTGTCGTACATTTGAGCATAAAGCTCATCCAGTTCCATATTTCTTTTTCAAAATTAGAGATTGCTGGGGAAACTCAGCAGGTCTGGCAGCATCTGTGGAGAGTTTGATGTTTTGAGTGCCTTCTTCAGAGCCCTTCTGTTTTAGTATCAGATTTTCAGTATCCGCAGTTCTTTGTTTTATAATATCATATTTATTTTTGCTATTCCTTCATGAGATGAGGGTGTCACTAGCAAAAGCACCATTTGTTGCCCATCCCTAATTGCTGTCAAACTGAATGGCTTGCTGGGCAATTTCAGAGGACAGTTCATAGTCACCACATCCCTGTGTGGGTCTGGAGTCACGTGTACAAAGAACAAAGAACAAAGAAAATTACAGCACAGGAACAGGCCCTTTGGCTCTCCAAGCCTGCACCGATCCAGATCCTCTATCTAAACCTGTCGCCTATTTTCCAAGGATCTGTATCCCTCTGCTCCTTGCCCATTCATGTATCTGTCTAGATACATCTCAAATGATGCTATCCTGCCTGCCTCTACCACCTCCACTGGCAACGTGTTCCAGGCACCCACCACCCTCTGCGTAAAGAACTTTCCACGCATATCTCCCTTAAACTTTTCCGCTCTCACCTTGAAATCGTGACCCCTAGTAATTGAGTCCCCCACTCTGGGAAAAAGCTTCTTGCCATCCACCCTGTCTGTACCTCTCGTGATTTTGTAGACCTCAATCAGGTCCCCCCTCAACCTCCGTCTTTCTAATGTAAATAATCCTAATCTACTCAATCTCTCTTCATAGCTAGCGCCCTCCATACCAGGCAACATCCTGGTGAACCTCCTGTGCACCCTCTCCAAAGCATCCACATTCTTTTGGCAATGTGGCGACCGGAACTGTATGCAGTATTCCAAATGTGGCCGAACTAAAGTCCTATACAACTGTAACATGACCTGCCAACTCTTGTACTCAATATCCCGTCCGATGAATGAAAGCATGTTGTATGCCTTCTTGACCACTCTATCTACCTGCGTTGCCACCTTCAGGGTACAATGGACCTGAACACCCAGATCTCTCTGTGCATCAATTTTCCCCAGGGCTTTTCCATTTACCATATAGTTCGCTCTTGAATTGGATCTTCCAAAATGCATCACCTCGCATTTGCCTGGATTGACCTCCATCTGCCATTTCTCCGCCCAACTCTCCAACCTATCTATATTCTGCTGCATTCTCCGACAGTCCCCTTCACTATCTGCTACTCCACCAATCTTAGTGTCATATTTGCTACACCACCAATCTTAGTGTCATATTTGCTACACCACCAATCTTAGTGTCATACCAGACCAGACCAGACCAGACTAGAGAAGGAACAGAGGTTTCCCTCCCTGAAGGATATTAGTGAATCAGGTGAACTCTTGTGACAATGGAGCAGAGATACCAATGGTTGCCAACAATACACACAGCTGTTTGGAGGGCCCGCACTTGCCAGTTGGCAAGTAGATGTGTCTGCTTCCAAGAGTCATTCCCACACAGAGAGGTCTACGCAACTGCAGGAAAACATTCGAAGCAAAGAAGATCACCGTTA
>NW_025968210.1:0-25000 GCF_021869965.1 Rhincodon typus
CTCAGCCCAGCCTACACATCTGGGCCTGGCGATTTGGCCCGGGACCTGTTCCTGTCTTGACAAGAGACCCTGGGCTAGGATGGAGCTGTGTCACTGTTGCTGGAGGCTGCTGACTTCACCCCCAACTTTCCAGGCTTGAAAGAAAAGAAAAAGGGCAAAGGTGGAGAGTAAAAAGAGAAAGAAAGCCAACAAGAGTGAACAAGCCTCAACTCAGCCCCCCTACTCTGCTTATATCTTGGAGAAAATAAATCTAGCTTTAACTCTGCAAGCAATCATTATTAGGAGCTGTTGTTTGTCAATACTTGCAGCTTAGGATTGTTCTGTAGCCTAAGGGGTATCCTGGAGAATGAACAAAGTCCTTTTTAAAAAGAAAAGAGAATTAGTGTACTGATGGTCTGTAACAAAGTGAGATTCCATATAAATTTTCACCTGGATATAAATAATTAAGGTACAACTATAAACGCATCATTATTAGTCTCTGTTCAGTTACATAGTGTATTTTTGTACTAGTGGTAGTCACAAGTAAAATAGCAGTGAGCTTCGAAAGCTTGTAAAACTTGATTTTTGTTTTAGACTAAAAATATGCACTGAAGGGTTCAGACAATACAGAAGATCTGAAAGATTAGAGATGAATCTTCTAGAGAATCTTTCTCTACCATGCCACAAAAGATCTTGGCTGCAAGCTGGTACTTTCTTCAATCCTGCACTGCTTCTGTACTACTCTGAAGTATCAGCTTATATTTTTGTATGCCAGTCTCTGGAGTAGGTCTTGAACCCACAACCATATAACCCAGAAGCATGTGCACCATATCTAACCTGTTTAAATTGTGTATGTAGGGCTTTAATATTGCACATGGCCACAGTCAGTCAACATATCCCATGTTATCTGGTAAATCTGCACAGTCCTTGTATCAAAAAAAAAGTGTTAGTTGAAACAGTGAGATAACCGCTGGTCTTTCACTTCAACAACTAGGTTAATATCCAACCAACAAATGTTTCTCCTTCTTTTGCTTATATAGTCATAAACTTGACATGTTGGAGGAAAACTACCCAAGTATAGAGGATTACATCTATCTTATGATTTTTTGAATGAGTTCTAAATTGCTGCTTGCTTCTCTGCATTTCCTGTTGAACTAGGGTTGTTTTGAGCTTCTTAGTTTTGTGATTCCTGCAAAGTATCCATAAGCTATGATTCTTCTCATTGAGTACTGTACACTTTTATCCATTTATCCAAAGTTCACAATTTTGAAATCCAAATCCAAAGGATATGGGTGTCATTGGTTTCACCAGCACTTATTGCCCATCCCTAATGGTCCAGAGGACAGTTAAGAGTCAGCCATATTGCTGTGAGCCAGACCAGGTAAGGATGGCAGATTTCCTTCCCTAAAGGACATCAGTGAAGCAGGTGGGATTTTCTTGACAATCGACAATAGTTCCATGGCCATCACTAAACTGACTTCCAGATTATTATTGAATTCAAATTCCATCGTCTGCCATTACTTGTCGCCTACTGTATTTTCAACTATTACCAGACACTAGAATTTACGTAAACCTTGTATATTAATTCAAATAAGATATCCAGTATTCAATTCCTACAAGCTGTATTGGCAGTCCATTTATAGTTAATTTAAATGTGTAGAGTTTTAGGAATACAATATTTAGCTGTGCATACAGAGCACCTTGAAGTGATAACATGGTGTAGCGCTGGATGAACACTGTAGGCCAAGCAGCATCAGAGGAGCAGGGAAGGGTCTCGACCCGAAACGGCAGCTTTCCTGCTCCTCGGCCTGCTGTGTTCATCCAGCTCTACACTGTGTTATCTCAGATTCTCCAGCATCGGCAGTTCCTACTATCTCTCTAACAACCTTGAGGTGATAGTCTGCTATGATTGTTTATCTACAGTTAAGTGTTTTGTGGTTTAATGTCCAAGGCACAGAACGTACTCCTTGGTGCTGGGCTTCAATGTTCATCACTCCAGAACATCACTACTGATGTAGCTAGCCAAGTCTTTAAAGGATAGAGCTGCCAATTTAGCTCTGCATTAGATGATAAGAAATCCATCTTGAGAGAAAAATCTACTTGACTTCCTCATCATCTGTCGCAGAAGTATCAAGTTAGTTGGAGTGACCACATCATCATCATCATCATCATCAGGATATATTTGATTGTGTGTGATATGACTGACATGATAAATTAGACTTTGTATTTGAAATCGATCTAGCAACTCACATGGGCATCCATCAGTTGCTCTGTAACAACCTTACGCAGCATGTCCCTCACCTATTTTACCATTACAGTCAAGCCAGGCAACAAATCTTCGGAAAGCTCCAGGTCTGGCAGCAGTTGTGGAGAGAAAGCAGAGTTAATGTTTTGGGTCTAGTGACCCTCCTTCAGAACATTCATTACCATTATTGATGCACTGCAACAATTCATCAACATTTATTTGACAATGCATTCCAAACCTCCAGCCTATCCAAGGGCAACATATGAATGTGAACATCATTACCTGCACAAACATAAAGATAAAAGGTAAAGTCACCATAGTCTGACCAAAACTGTAGGGTTGCTGTCTCATTAGACCAAGACAACTGGTGGTGATTTAACCTGAGGGTCACTACACCTCAGGCAAGGGGTGAGGTTGAGAAGGAGAGTCCTTCATAGTGACTGCAGTTGGTGCAGGAATTGACACCACGCTGTTGGTATAACTGTCTGCATTGCAAACCAGCTGCCCAGCCAACTAAGCCATCTGACTCCGCATGAAAACTTTTGTTAAGTTATATTAAAAAAAAATCGTTCACACATATAACTTTTTTGTAGTAAAACAATCTTTGCAAGTCTGGTGTCAAAGGAAGTCTTCCACCTTCTGTTGTAGTTTAAATATAAAAATTATTGCAGGATCTCCTCTGAGATAAACATTCAACGTATCATGAAGTTAATTTTTTTTATTAGGAGGTGAAGTTTTTTTATAAGTAGATTTGGGGCTCAGATTGAGATGGTTTTTAAATACAGCCTGCATGTTCTTAAAAGACAAAGACATTTTTTTTTTGTCAGATGTTGTGGCTGTGATGATCTTCTGCAGGCTACCCAGATCATTAATGGGTCTTTAAATCAAAACATCTGATCTGCAGCTGGTTTTGGCCAGATGATGACCCAGATGATGACCAATACTGGTAACGTCGAACCGTATTGGTCTAGAAGTTCAAGATATAAATTGTGGCCTTTCACACTTTTGGATAACTAGTCTCATCAGGATGTGGACTGGGATAAACAAGGTCACAAAATAACACTACACCTGGTTATACTCTAACAGGTTTATTTGAAAACACAAGCTTTCAGAGCCTCAGCATCACCTGAAAAAGGAATGAGGCTCAAAGTTCATTGTTTCAATGTTTGGAGTAAGTTTACTCCAGTGGCAGATATGAATTCCATAAGGGGTGCTATTAGGGCATGCCCATTCAAGGATGTGTTCCCAAACAGTGATGACCCAATTAGGAATATGAAGTTGGAGATTCTCTGTCTGTGAAATTGCAAAATTCACCTGACCTCTTAGCAGTCATCTTAGCCACCTTTTATGAGTGCCCATTTACTTAATAAGGATTCCAAAGGAACATGGTTCATGTTTGAAATAATGAAGAGGAAATGCCTTAACTGAACATGATATTTACTAGTGGGAGGAACTAGGACCTGAGAGCACAGCCTCCGTGAAGGGATGATCCTTTAGAACGGAGATGGAGTGGGGTTTCCTCAGTTAGAGGCGATGAATCTTTGGAACTCATTGCCAGAAAAGGCTTTGAAGGCCAAGTCATTGAGACAGACTGATGGATTCTTGATTAGGAAGGGGATCAGATGTTCAGCAAAAAGGCTGGAGAATGAGGTTGAAAAGATATCAACCAAATTCAAATGGCAGAGCAGACTCAATGGGCTGAATTGTCCTAATTCTGTTTCCAATATCTTATGGTCCTATTTGCACAGGTTTGTCCTGTTGGAAGTAAGCAGAAAAGGACAATAAACATCTGTTGAGCAGGTAGTGGTTGTTTTGAGCTGCATCAGTTCTTTTGCAGAATCTCCTACTTGAAGGGTCCTTTTGCCTCAGTTGAATCCTCATTCCCTAAACACAATTCTCAAACATTACTCGTTTTTTAATTTGAAAATAAATTCTAATTGGATCGTACTGTAGTCTTATTTTTAAAGAAACAACTGTATCAACTTTATAAAATAAATCTTCGTATATAGTTTGCCCAATTAGTTTAATTGCAGCAAGCTGTGTCATATTGATTAGGAAAGTCCAAGGTATACTTGCAAGGAGGAATTGCTCGTTCTGAGGTACCACAGAAGAAAACAGTGGCCTTATCAATGAGAGATAGCGAGAACTGCGGATGCTGGAGTCAGAGATAACAGCGTGGAGCTGGAGGAATACAGCAGGCTAGGCAGCATTAGAGGAGCAGGAAAGTTGACGTTTTGGGTCAGGACTTTTCTGAAGAAGAAGAGTCCCGACTTGAAACGTCAATTTTCCTGCTCCTCTGATGCTGCCTGGCCTGCTGTGTTCCTCCAGCTCCAGGCCTTATCAATGATCTGTTTTATTCAAGATCTAAATAACACTTGCTCATTTCTCTGCTTCCCTCCTCTCCGGCACTTAAGGCAGAAGCAACTTAAATTTTCTTCTGTGCAATTTTTGTTTGTTTGTTTGCTTGTGATTGGACATGTGAGCAAATATTTTCAAGCTTCATGGGATAATATCTTGATTGAACCTGTCTCTGTTGCACTTCCAGGCAGTGGATTCCAGATCCAAACAAATCGCTGCATGAAAATTGTTTTTTTTTCTCTATCACATTTACTACTTTTGTAAATCACTTTAAATTTGTGCCCTCCTGATCCTGATACCTTTGTAAGCAGGAACATCTTGTGCCTTAATGTTAACAAGGAAGCATTTGTTTGGTTTAGGAAACTGAAATCAAGCAAGGCCCTTGAGGAATATAAAAGAAGCAGAAAGGAATTTTTTAAAAATTAGGAGGGCTAGAAGGGACCAAGAAATGTTTTTTGCAAGTAAGATTAAGGAGAGTACCAAGGCATTTTATACGTATAATAGGAGCGACAGTGTAATTAGATAAAAGGTAGGTCCACCCACGGACAAAGGAGGGAATTTGTATGTGGAGCCAGAGGAGGTGGGTGAGGTCTTTGAGTACTTCACGTTGGTATTCACCAAAGAGAAAGACATGGACAATGGTAAATTTTAGAGGGGGATATGTTGATACTCTAAGGTATGTTCTTATTGAGAAGGAGGTGTTGGATGTCTTAAAAGAACAAAGATAGCTCCCACCAGGCCCTGGAGATTTATTCCAGAATAGAAGGGAGGAAATTGCTGGGGCCTTGACAGAGCTCTTTGTATCCTCTAGCCACTAGCAGAAGTATGGTAAATAGCCAATATTGTTCCTTTGTTCAAGAAGGGCAACAGGGATAATCCAGGAAATTTATAGGCCGTCAGCTTTACATCAGTGGGAGGGAAATTTATTGAAGAAAATTCTTGGGGTAAGGATTTACTTGCATTTGGAGAAGAATGGACTTATTGGGGATTGCCAGCATGACTGTACGCAGGGGAGGTCTTGTCTTACAGATGTGAATAATTTTTTTTTTGAGGAAGTGACAAAGATAATAGATGAGGGTAAGGCATTGAATGGTGTCTACATGGACTTTTAGTAAAGCATTTCACAAGGTCCCTCATGGTAGGCTGGTCCAGATGATCAAATTGCATTGAATCATTGTGAGTTGGCAAGTTGTTTACAAAATTGGCTTGGCCATAGAAGACAGAGGGTCATTGTGGAAGAGTGTTTTTCTGCTTGGAAGTCTGTGACCAATGGTGTTCCACAAGGATCAGTGCTGAAATCTCTGTTTGTAATATGTATAAATGATTTGGATGAAAATGTTGGTCTGGTTTGTAAGTTTGCAGAAGACAAATAATCGTTGCTGTTGTGGATTGTCATGAAGGATATCAAAGGATGCAGCAGGATATAGATGAGCTGGAAGGGTGGGCAGAGAAATAGCAAAAGGAATTTAATCTGGTCAAGTGTGAGGTGATGCATTTTGGGAGGTCACGTGCAAGAGGCAAGTATATTGTAAATAGCTGGACCCTTAGGAGCATGATATAGAAGGAATCTTGGGGTCCAAGTCCATAAGCTCCCTGAAAGTGGCAACATAAGTAGATAAGGTGGTAAAGAAGGCATACAGCATGCTTGCCTTCATCAGTCGGGGGACTAAGTATAAAAGTTAGCAAGTCATTTTGCAGCTGTATAAAGACTTTGATCAGCCCACATTTGGATTACTGTGCACAGTTATGGATTTCGTACTATGGAAAGGATGTGAAAGCTTTGGAAATGGTGCAGAAGAGTTTGTCCAGGATTTGCCTGGAATGGAGTGTATTAGCTACAAGGAGAGGTTGAGCAAACTTGGATTGTTTTTGCTAGATTGCAAGCTGATAAAAGTATATAAAGTTATGCGAGGCATGAATAGCATGGCTAGTCGTAGTCTCTTTCCTAAGGTGGAAATGTCAAATATTACGGAGGTTTAAGGTGAGAGGGGAAAGTCAAAGGAGATGTGTGAGGAAAGTTTTTTTTTTAAATGCAGAGAGTAGTAGGGATATAGAAAACACTGCCAAGGCAGATGGTGGAAGTAGGTATGATAGTAAAGTTTAAGAGGCATTTAGACAGACACATGAACAGGCAAAGGATAGAGCGATATGAATCATGTGCAGGCAGATGGGATTAGTTTAGAATAGCATCATGCTTGGCACATGATGGCCAAAGGGCCTGTTCCTGTGCTGTACCGTTCTATGTTCAGTAGTGAGGTGAGAATAATTTCCCCTTGACTATGAGGCCATGTCACTGCAGCATCAAGGAACCGAAGCAAAAATGATCTCTGACAATCTGGGAGAAAACTGCACTAGTTGGTCTCATACCTTGTGCAAAAGGTGATGGTTGTGGTTTTTTTGGAGGTGAGTCATCTGCAGGAGTTCTTTGGGGTACTGTTCTAGGTCTAACCATCTTCAACTACTTCATCAATGACCTTTACTCCATCTTAAGTAAGATGGTGACGTTCAGTGGTGCTGAACATTACAATTTGTGACTGCACAGATATAAAAGCAGTCTGCATTTAAATGCAGCAAGATCTGGACAATATCCAGACTTGGACAGACAAGTGCCAATTAACATGCATGCCACAAGTACCAGGCAATGGACAGCTCCAACAAAAGAGAATCTAACCATCACCCTTGGCATTCAGTAGGAGTATCATCACTGAATAACTCAGTATCAATATCCTGGGGTTGCCATTGACCAGAAATTGAACTGGACTCAGAATTTTCCGAAGTTGGTCAGAGGCAAGGAACCCTGCAGTGAGTAACTCACCTTGTGACTCCCCAAGCTTGTTAACCATCTACAAGGCACAGAGAGTGATAGAATACTTCCTGGATGAGTGCAGCTCCAACAACACTCGAAGTTTGACACCATTCACGACAAAGCAGCACGCTTGATTGGCACCACGTCTGTAAACGTCCACTCCATCCTCCACTGGCACTTAGTAACAGCAATGTGTACCTTCAAAGTATGCACAAGAAATTCACCAAGACTTTTAAGGCAACACCTTCCAAACCCACAACCGCTTCCATGAAGAAGGACAAAGACAGTAGATACGAGAACACTGCATGCAAGTTCCCCTCCAAGCCACTCCGCGTCCAGATGAGGATGAGAAATAAATGCCGGCCCAACCAGTAGAGCCCATATTGCCTGAATTAACAAAGACCTTCAAAAAAATAGCAATTTTAATCGACAAAACTGAACCACTATCTGCAAAATCAAAATATTCTCTTACTGCTATTTTCGGGCTTGATTGTTTTGTAAATGTTTCTAAGTCTTGACTGCTTTTGTTTTCCGAACTGTGCTGTGATGATCTTAAAAGTGCCTGACCACGCCGTGCACCTTGCCTCATGGTATCTGCTACTGAAACGCTGAAGCATAACCTTATTACCTTTAGACTTGACTATTCTAACATAACCTCATCCTTTTACTTTCCATAAATATGAGGTCATTAGAAACTCTGTCCAAGTCTTATCTTACACCAGGCCCTATTGACATTTCATCCTGTATTGATGCCATACATTGACTCATGGTTAAGCAAAGTCTTAATTTTAACATTTTTATCTTTGTTTTCACGTCCCCATGAGACTTTGTTTCTACCTATCTCTGAAATCTCGTCCAGCACTACTGAATTCTGAGTTCTTCTAATTCTGGCCTATTAAGCATCCTCAATTTTGATTTTTCAACCAATTGTAGCCATACCTTCTGCTGCTTTGGCTTAAGTTCCAGAGTTTCTTACCTAAATTTCTCTTTGTCACAGCAATATAAAATACCATTGACAGATTTAATACCAAGACTTTCATGAACTGTAATAGTTTTTAAAACGGGGGCAAACCATGGAATGTGCATCACCTATTCTACACAGGTTGTCTAAGTTTCGTTAAATTAATGTGAATTGCGTAAAATACATGTGAGCTGCATAACAATTTTACCCAAGAGCCATGAAACCCGGTAAAGATCCTTACTGCCTGTTGATTTGCACTATTATGAAAATCCTTGCAATTTGGAGATGAAACATTTGCCTAAAAATATCAGCCTGGACACAACTGTCTCAGCAGACATACAGATAAGCTATAATTTTGAGGTTTTTGTTTTGGTAGAAAAGAGGCTATGGATTTTACACTACAGAACGGCATACAGGCTGGAGGTGCCTTTCTGTGTCTTGAAGGAAAGCGCCCATTGACAACGATGGCCTGAAAGAAATATCAGGGAACCTAATAGTTAAAAGATTACTGCAGTATTCATTGCTGACAGTTGACGAACCATTCATTGGCAGTTGAATGAAGCCATCATGGTCTCTGGTTACTACCTCGCACCTCCACGACACCATAGAATTTAAAACTATGTATAGTCTTGTATCTACCATTCGTATTGGACACTATCCCCTTTCAACTTTGCACGTGTGTGTGAGGGTGTGAATGACTGCAAAATATGCTGTATTCTTAACACTTAATCTGATGCCTTTATTACTTTTCTTGGGGCTATTAATTTGCTCTATTTTAACTTGGAAAAACTTGCAACTTTGTTCCTTACTGTAACAATAAAAGTTAACTGTATTCTAACTGGTGAGAGGTATATTTTGAGTTGAAAAGAATTTAAGTCTTTGTTGTGACTAATCATGGAGGTTGAATAAAGGGGGAGCCAGTACACACCATTGCACTTAGACATAATAGCTTCTCACCCATGTGTCCACAAGACATTGAACAGATCATAAACTGTTATTTTTTAAAAGAAAAACTTTTTTGATTTAAAATGGGCAATACTGGACTAAAATAGCTGCTAAATGATTTGCAAGTTGGCTACAGATCTAGAAAATTCCAACAGTACAGTTACAAGAACAAAGCTGCTCCACATTTCTGGACCCCTTGTCTCAGTCTGCTGTTAACAATAAGCATGTTGAGAATCTAACCAGATGGTAAGTCTGCAACCATATTCCATGCTGATGGTTAAACCCTCATCAAGTCCAGTCTCTTCATATTTCTCCTTGTTTTTCTCCAAAGAGTGAATCCAAGTGTTGTATGCTGACCTGCAGGACTTTGTTGCCATGATATTCCCAGGTTTGAACTGGTGTTAGGGTTTGAATGAATAAAATATATTTTTGATTTAACTGATGTTACAGGTCCCTTTTAAAATTTGACTTCACAATCCAAGAGTTTGGGGGAAACACACCCTGTCTATTTAAAATTAAACCACTCTGCTTCTCTTCCTGAGCTAACAAGGTGTACAGCTGGATGAACACAGCAGGCCAAGCAGCATCAGAGGAGCAGGAAGGCTGACGTTTCGGGCCTAGACCCTTCAGAAATGGGGGAAGGGAAGGGGGTTCTGAAATAAATAGGGAGAGAAGGGGAGGCAGATAGATGGATAGAGGAGAAGATAGGTGGAGAGGAGACAGACAGGTCAAAGAGGCGGGGATGGAGCCAGTAAAGGTGAGTGTAGGTGGGGAGGAGATAGGTCAGTCCAGGGAGGACGGACAGGTCAAGGGGGTGGGATGAGGTTAGTAGGTAGGAGATGGGGGTGGGGCTTTAGGTGGGAGGAAGGACAGGTTAGGGAGGCGGGGACAAGCATGGGCTGGTTTTGGGATGCAGTAGGGGGAGGGGAGATTTTTGAAGCTTGTGAAGTCCACATTGATACCATTTGGGCTGCAGAGTTCCCAAGCGGCATATGAGTTGCTGTTCCTGCAACCTTCGGGTAGCATCGTTGTGGCACTGCAGGAGGCCCAGGATGGACATGTCGTCTGAGGAATGGGAGGGAGAGTTGAAATGGTTCGCAACTGGGAGGTGCAGTTGTTCAATGCAAACCGAGCGTAGGTGTCCCACAAAGCGGTCCCCAAGCCTCTGCTTGGTTTCCCCGATGTAGAGGAGGCCACAACGGGAACAGCGGATGTGCAAGTGAACATCTACTTGATGTGGAAAGTCTTCCTGGGGGTGAGGGAGGTGTAGGGGCAGGTGTAGCACTTCCTGCGGTTACAGGGAAAAATGCCAGGTATGGTGGGGCTGGAGGGGAGTGTGGAGCGGACAAGGGAGTCACTGAGAGAGTGGTCCCTCCGGAAAGCAGATCCTTATCTGGTGGGGAGGGAAAAAATCCTTGGTAGTGGGGTCCGATTGCAGATGGCGGAAGTGTCGGAGGATGATGCATTGGATCCGGAGGTTGGTGGGGTGGTACGTGAGGACGAGGGGGATTCTGCTTTGGTTGTTATTGCGGGGAGGGGGTGTGAGGGATGAGTTGCGGGATACACGATCGAGGGCGTTCTCGACCACTGAGGGGAAGTTGCGGTCCTTGAAAAACGAGGACATCTGAGATGTACGGGAATGGAATGCCTCATCCTGGGAGCAGACGTGGCGGAGGCGAAGGAATTGGGAATAGGAGATGGCATTTTTGCGGGAAGGTGGGTGGGAGGAGGTGTATTCTAGGTAGGTGTGGGAGTCGGTGGGCTTGAAATGGATATCGGTTTCTAGGTGGTTGCCAGAGATGGAGACAGAGGTCCAGGAAGGAGAGAGAGAGGTATTAGAGATGGTCCAGGTGAACTTAAGGTTGAGGTGGAAGGTGTTGAAGTGGATGAACTGTTCAAGTTCCTCATGGGAGCACGAGGCGGCGCCGATACAGTCATCAATGTAACGGAGGAAGAAGTGGGGTTTGGGGCCAGTGTAGGTACGGAAGAGGGATTGTTCCACGTAACCTACAAAGAGGCAGGCATAGCTTGGGCCCATGCGGGTACCCATGGCCACCCCCTTTGTCTGTAGGAAGTGGGAGGAATTGAAAGTGAACACCTACGCTCGGTTCGCACTAAACAACTGCACCTCCCAGTCGCGAACCATTTCAACTCCCCCCTCCCTTTCCTCAGATGACATGTCTATCCTGGGCCTCCTGCAGTGCCACAACGGTGCTACCCGAAGGTTGCAGGAACAGCAACTCCTATTCCGCTTGGGAACCCTGCAGCCCAATGGTATCAATGTGGACTTCACAAGCTTCAAAATCTCCCTTCCCCTTACCGCATCCCAAAACCAGCCCAGCTCGTCCCCACCTCCCTAACCTGTCCTTCCTCCCACCTCAAGCCCCACCCCCATCTCCTACCTACTAACCTCATCCTGCCCCCTTGACCTGTCCGTCCTCCCTGGACTGACCTATCTCCTCCCTACCTCCCCACCTACACTCACCTTTACTGGCTCCATCCCCGCCTCTTTGACATGTCTGTCTCCTCTCCACCTATTTTCTCCTCCTCTATCCATCTTCTATCTGCCTCCCCCTCTCTCCCTATTTATTTCAGAACCCCCTTCCCCTCCCCCATTTCTGAAGAAGGATCTAGGCCCGAAACGTCAGCCTTCCTGCTCCTCTGATGCTGCTGGGCCTGCTGTGTTCATCCAGATTCTCGAGCATCTGCACTTCCTACTATCTCTGCTTCTCCTCTTGTCTGTTTATACTATTATGTTGTTTTCTCTTTTTTAAGATGCTTATTAAATCATTCAATTCAAGCAAAGTTTTAGGGTGTTTGTTCTAATGTGTCAAGTGTCAGACTTATAACGCTGCTGCAAAGCACTTTTGACATTTTATGATAACGGCACTACATGAATACATATTGATGTTTATTGCGAGTAAAATGATAATTGAATTAAGTTACATCCTGTCCATAACGTGCAAGAGATTTATCTGCAATTTTCCACATTGTTAGGTGGATATGGTCTTAAAGCTACACTGTAATATACTGTATGCTGTACTGTTCTTGTGACACTAGTTCTAATGCTTTGACAAGGCAAGGACGAATTGGCACCCTTCTTTCTTTTTAACCCCTTCTCGGTCAGCCTAAACAAATTTCTATTTCCTTTTTAGCTTTGATTAAAGCAAACTTTCAATAAAAATGAAGAAGGCAAATATCAAAATATTCTTGTGTGAAAGAAGAATTTTATTACTGAATTAAAATATACATCCTGTGGTGCAGTGGTAATGTTCCTGCCCTTAGGCCAGGAAACCCGGGTTCAAGTCCTACCTGTTCCAGAGGTGTGTAGTAACATCTTTGAGCAGGTTGATTAGGAAAATAAGTTAAAGTTTAAAAAAAAATACACGTACAAACACAAGGAACAAAAGTGTGAGGTGATTCATTTTGGAAGGTCAAACTTGAAAGCAGAATACAGGGTTAACAGAAAGATTCTTGGCAGTGTGGAGGAGCAGAGGGATCTTGGGGTTCATGTCCACCGTTCCCTGAAAGCTGCTACCCAGGTGGATAGAGTTGTTAAGGCGTATGGTGTGTTAGCTTTCATTAATAGACGGATTGAGTTCAAGAACCGTGAGGTTATGCTCCAGCTGTACAGAACCCTAGTTTGGCCACATCTGGAATATTGTGTCCAGTTCTGGTCGCCTCATTACAAGAAAGATGTGGAAGCGTTGGAAAAGGTGCAGATGAGATTTACCAGGATGTTGCCTGAAATGGAGGGAAGGCCTTACGAGGAAAGGTTGAGAGAGCTAGCATTCTTCTCTTTAGAACGACAAAGGATGAGAGGTGGCTTGATAGAGGTGTACAAAATGATCAGAGGTATAGATAGAGTGGACAGCCAGAGACTTTTTTCCTAGGGTGGAGGTAGTTATTACAAGGGGGGCATAGTTTTAAAGTGAGTGGAGGTAGATATAGGGGAGACGTCAGAAGTAGGTTCTTTACTCAGAGAGTGGTAGGGGCATGGAATGCACTGCTGGAGCGGGTAGTGGAGTCGGCCTCAAGGGACCTTTAAGCAGCTAGTAGATAGGCATGTGGATGACCGTATAAGGTAGGGGTGGAGATTAGATAGACCTTTAGGCTTAGGGTAAAAGTTCAGCACAGCATCGTGGGCCAAAGGGCCTGTACTGTGCTGTACTGTTCTATGTTCTAACAAGGTTTTTAAAAAAATGTGTAGTTCAGCCTTCTTAATGATGAAATAAGGCTACATTGTTTAGAATTGTTTGTGTTTGAGGTGTTAGATTTTTAAATTTAAGGCTATACTTAATATGTTGTTGACTTGTATCCATAGCAGAATCTGCAGATGCATTTTTAGTTTTTGAATTGTTATTTTTCCCAATTTCCTTTTCGCCAGGAGCTGCTTTATAAACAAACAAGGAACTAGAGTAGGCCGTCCATCCCTTAGGACTGCTGCCTCATGTAATAAGACCTGAGTGGAATCTCGAAACCATTTTCCCACCTATCCCTGATAATCTTTCAGCCCCTTGGTTACCAAGATTTTATCCACCTCTGCACTAAAAATATTCAAACACTTTCTTCCTGAAAATGCAGTGCAAGTAGAGTTCCAAGGTGAGTTCTGTGAAAACAGTTTCACCTAATGTCAGTTTTAAACGGTGACCCCTAGTTCTAGATTCTCCCAAGAAATCAACATTACCCTACCAAGACTTCTCAGTATCTGGTAGAATTTAGTCTTAGACTTCTAAACTCTAGTGAATACAAATCTAACTTGCCCAATCTTTCCTCATAAGACAACTTGCCCATTCCAGGTAATAGTCTGGTAAACCTGCTTTTAAACTGCTTCCCAACACATTTACATTCTTAAATAAGGTAAGCAATAACGTACAGGATAGTTGACATGTGGTCTTGCTAGTGTCTTGCATAAATTCCTTACTTTTGTAATAGAAACAGGAATTGCTGGAGAAACTCAGTCAGTCAGGCAGCATCTTTGGAGAGAAAAGAGTTAATGTTTCAAGTCCAGTGACCCTTGTTTAGAACCTTCTACTGCTTCTCCCACAATTTCCGTTTGTTTCAGAATTCCAGCACCCACACTTCTTTTGTATTATTCTCCCTATTTTTATACTTGATTCCCCTTGCTTTCTGAGATGATAAGAGAAACAGGCAGGGAGAATAAGTTCTAGCTCTTATCACAAATTTGTGTTTTATTCTCTCTGATCTGCTGCTCAAAAGCAGCTGATGAAATATTGTTCACTGTGTTGTTCAGAGTGTATCTTCGTTGTCTTTCCAAACCAGTTAATTGGCAAACAGGCCAATTCATCTCCACTTGTACGAAAGTATCATGCTCATGTGAATTAAACTATTGTTGTGAATTTCTTGTTGCTGACTCGGTTGCCTAATTTTGATGTTTGCCTTTAGATAAAAATAATAATTTCAGTGTGGATGGCTTCATTTATTCCACAGTGGATCTTCCGAAGCTTGCTTTATCTGTGGTTAGGTAACCACTCCAACTGCTTTAGGTGTATGATTCTTCAAATTTAAAAGCTATTTTAATCCATGAAAGATTTTCAGTGTAATAATCAGATGAAGGAAGTTAAAATTCAATAGTCCGTATTTATCACCACTGTAACACACACTCCAACCATGCAGGGGCAGTACTCCGATTTGAATGCATTGAATAAATCAAAGGTCAGAAGTGGAATGTTCACTACAATTGTAGTATACAGTCCAATTTGCAAATTGTCAGATATTAAAACAGTCTTTTCATGCATCCAGCAAAATCTAGACCACCTTCAGGTTTGGGCTGATAAGTGACAAATAATAATTGTGCCACTTAAAAGACGGGCAATGATTGTCTTGAATGAGAAAATCTAAGCATCTCTTCTCGATGTTTAACAGTATTAGCATATCTGAATACACAACTGTCAACATCGTGTGACGATTGACCAGAAGCTCAACTGGTCCAGTCATTCAAATTCACTTAATCCAAGAGGAGGTCAGAGACTGAGGATTCCATGGCAAGTAACATCTCCCGACTCCCTATCTCCAAGGAACATGTCAAATGTGATAGAAGACTATCCATCTGCTCAGATGAGTGCCAATTTAATAACTCTTGAGACTTTTTTTAACACACATTTCAGGACAAAGCATTCTGCCTGATCAGCACACTATAAACCACATTAAAGCATTTCTACCACCAGTGTTCCAGGATAGCAGTGAGTCCCATGTACAAGGTGCATGACAGCAACTTGCCAAATCTCCTTTGACAGCACCATCTGAGCCCACAATCTATACCAGTACAAGAATAGCAAATGCATGGAAAAACATCCTGACTTAGGATTGTAGCTTATTTTTTCACTGTGGCTGGTCAAAATCCTACATGATTCCCATCGTTTTCTGAGAGACCTTAGAAATGAGCAATCTGTGCCAACCTGCTGCAATGCTCAAACCCACGAATTAATTAAAGCACTTGATGCTTTATTTCTGATCTTTGTCTTCTGTACTTGTAAGCGCTTTAAGAGCATATGTAAAGCTGGTGTGTCTTGCCATTAGGGTTTTTCTGTATGAATAGCTTTTGAGGCCTTTAAAGAGTCAATTGCGCTTTGTCCAATAGGTTTCCTTTTTCAATCGCGTCCAATCCGCCTTGAACTTCTTTGTATGTACAGTTTGTAATTCGTACATGCATGTGTGCGGTGGGGTATTGTACGCTGTTTCTTTGGTTAGTGTTTAACCTTAATCGATAAACAAAATAGTAATTTGATCCTTGTGTTGAATATGTCAGATATTGGGGAGCACCAAGATCCATCACATTTAACTAAAAGCAGACTGAAGAGTGAATTAATTGCTCATGACGTGCGTTTACCACAGAGGGAGCAGAAGAAAGAGGTTTATGTGCAGCTCTATTTAAAACACATTACTTCTAAGAATAAGTCAGAATTAAGAGCGGATTTTTCCACCGACGAGGAGGATTCTTCAGAAGTTAAAAGCACCGTGAGTTTAGGGGACTAGATGTGTTTTTTTTTAATATTTGTGTGATGATGATTGTCAGTACTCCAAGCGTTTAGCTGCGCGCCGACTTGCGAGATTTGAATTCCTTTTGTTTGGTGGGAGTCGGGCTCGCCATTGGTATAGCTTAAAATGGGCTGCATATGAGTACAGTTTCTTGTTTGAAGGAAATTTGTTACAAACTTCTCTCAATTGCATTTGGATTTGCAGTTCTTTCGATGTATAAATTTATTGTGCACCTCTACATTTGTATTTCGTGAATCATTTAAGGAATCACATTGAATTCGATTCAGGGTTTTCAGGTATCTTTGATTTTACAGTATAAACCTATACAATGACAAATTAATCTTTAAATACGTTTTTCGTTTGGAAGTTGAGAGCAAGGATCCTACATACGCTCACGTACAGTCTAGTAGGTTTTTTGTTAAAAGTAGTAACCAACTAAGGGGAGAAGTTCCAAACTGGTAGCAAAGCTTTTTCATATTTAAGCTACAAAATGGCCGTTTCTACACTTCGTGTATGAAGAGCGCTACAAAACAAACTTTTTTTTTCCGAGTTGCTGCAACGCACTTTCGGTATGATGCATTGTACGTTTTAAATAGCAAGTACCACTTCGCACTAACAATCTTGAGTTTATTTGTTGGACTGGGGTGGGTGGAGGGAGGGGTGCGGGGTATAAATTGCCGGCAAATATTTTCAATGAATGATAACTTCTCCAGTTCAACCTCGGCTACATTTGTTTCAAACAACGCCATTAATTTCACTTCCCTACACACTGATTTTCATATCCCTCCTTGACCTAGCGTTCACTCAATCTGAATCAGACTGTTTGCAACATTTTTTATCCTGTTTGACTCTGGGATGATTAAGTTTTGTTCACTGCTAGGCTTTTGCAACCTTCTCCCCATTAAACAGTTTAACAAGCCTTTGACAAATTCCAATTTCGATAATTTCTCATTCACTTCCTCCATCAATTCTACCTTGTGTAAAACTAGATCTTCTATTGTCCTTTTGACTAGGCCCTCATCCTTACTGAATAAAAAATAAAATTCTGCAGATGCTGGAAATCTGTAGTAGAACCAGAAAGTGCTAGAAAAACTCAGCAGGTCTGGCAGCATCTATGGAGAGTTTCTGTTTTTTTATTACTCATCCTGATTTGACCTTCATTGGATGTTGTCTTCCTGTCTTTCCTTTGTGATTTCATTTCTAGCTCAGTGTCCAATTCCTTATGCGCATGAGGAACTACGAATGAATAAAATAGACACCCGTGAAGGATAACAGACACAAACTCCAGATTTTCAAAAAAAAGTAATTCAGGGCTGAAATGTGGTTCTTTTAAAATTTTTCTGCGTTGTTGTTTTGTGATCAGCTGAATGGCCTCTATTTTTTAAATTATGAAGTGCATACAGATAAACGGTAGAATGTAGCATTTTACAGTCTTTCAGAACTGTCCATTTATTCTAGCATTTGCTCTCCCTCTGAATTAATGCTTTGACAGTGTGAAGGGTCTGTTTCCATGCCACAGGACTGTTTGCTACAATCGGGTCAGTTGGCTAAATGTCTGGTTTGCGGTGTAGTGTTGCCAATTGCATATGTTCAATTCTCACACTGGCTGACGTTACCATGAAGAATTTTCCTTCTCAACCTCTCTCCCCTGCATCGAGCCATAGTGACGCTACCATCACCAGTTGTCTCTGACTCCAACGAGAGAGTAGTTCTATGGTGCAGTAAGACTATGGTAACTTTACACTCACTACCACTTTGCATTTTGTTCCGTTTCATCTTTGCCTTCTACTATATCCCAGAATATCCCTTTCCCTGCTCCCATCCTCAGTGGCCACCTGATGTAGAACCCATCATATTTCTACCTGAAGAAGAGCTATTTTCAACTTGCCTACCATTAGAACTTGTGCTCTCCTCACAGATACTCAACAGATCTGGTGGCATTGCCTGCACTTTATTTTTATTTCATATTTCTAGCTTTGCTGTATTTTGCTTTCAATTTAATATGAAGGATAGAGAATTTGCCTATGCATGTACAAATTTAAAAGGGACTTTCTGTATATTTCTTGGTCACTGTTCATTTTTTTTAATCTTTGTTTTTATCTTTTTCATTTCTTTTTTATTTCATTTCTCTGTCTGACTCTTCTTTCAATATTTTTTGGGGAAAAGAATAAAGATTGCAATTACTGGCTCGAATTGGCTAACTCAGCACAGACTTGGAATTCAATCTGCTACTAATGAACCATATGGCTCAGCCACATGCTGCATTTGTCATCTGTGCTTTTAGGGAAGACCTGTCAGATATTTATAATCCACTGCTTCGCCTGCATTTGCAAAGGTTCAAGTAGAGGTTTGATTGTTTTGGCATTTCTTTTTAACCAATTTAGAAATGTAACTTTTTTACTGGAATTTCATAGATGAGCAAGTCACTTTTTGAGTCAAATCACCCCTGCTTAGTTTCTAGCCTGTGTTGAATTAAATGGTCTTATTTCTCAATTGCTAAATTGTGAGCACTGTTTGAAATACGCATGTGCTATCACGGAGTTAATACAGGATCAAATTGCACTGTGATGCCTGCCATGGTTTAGTGATTGTCAGCACTTCTGCTTAAATTCACACACAACTACTGATCACTTGAGGGAGGGATTCCAGGGCCAGTATAAATGCATTCTAGCAAGGAAGAAACACCTGAAAGACAAGCAACAAAGAACAGGACCTTGTCTTTGAATTGTATTGAAGCAATTGCCTGTACTTTCCATGAAATCCTGAAATGGTGCAGATCAGCAAGAGGCCATTCAGGCCATTGAATCTAGCTGTACTGGCTTTTTCAAAGAGCAGTCTGGATAATCACTCCACACGATATCAATAAACAGTTGGAGCCGTTGGATACGGCAAAGCCTATGGGCCCTGACAACATTCCAATAATAGTACTGAAGACCTGTGCTCCAGAACTTGCTACTCCCTTAGCCAAGCTGTTTCAGTATAGTTACAACACTGGCATCTATCCGACAATGTGGAAATTGCCCAGGTATGTTCTGTACGTAAAAACCAGGACAAATCC
Organism: Rhincodon typus; assembly: GCF_021869965.1. Taxonomy (NCBI): domain Eukaryota; kingdom Metazoa; phylum Chordata; class Chondrichthyes; order Orectolobiformes; family Rhincodontidae; genus Rhincodon; species Rhincodon typus. Next base: position 19,352 of record NW_025968210.1, read on the forward strand.
AACCCAGCCAATTACCATCCCATCAGTCTACTCTCGATCAGTAAAGTGATGGAAGGTATTCATCAAAGGTGCTATCAAGCAGCACTTGCTCAGCACTAACCTGCTCACTGATGTCCAGTTTGGGTTCTGCCAGGGCCACTCAGCTCCTGACCTCATTACAGCCTTTGCTGAAACATGGAGAGAAGAGCTGAATCCCAGAGTTGAGGTGTGAGTGATAACCCTTGACACCAAGGCTGTGTTTGACCAAGTGTGGCATCAAGGAGCCCTAGCAAAACTGGAATCAATAGGTGTTAGGGGAAAACTCTGCTGGTTGGAATTATACCTGGCACAAAGAAAGATGGTCATGTTTGTTGGAGGTTAGATATCTTCAGCTTCTTCTTCGATGACCATCCCTCCATCATAAGGTCAGAAGTGGAGATGTGCATCAATAATAGTGCAATGTTCAATGCCATTTGTAACACCTCAGCAATTGAAGCAGCTCGTGTTCAAATGTACAAGATCTGGACAATATCTAGGCTTGGGCTGATAAGTGGCAAATAACCCTTGTGCCACCCAAAGGCTGGGTAATGACCATCTCCATTAAGAGACAACCTGATCATTGCCCCTTGACTTTCATTGATGTTACCATTATTGAATACCTCAATACCAGCATCCTTGGGGTTGCCATTGACCAGAAACTCAACCGGACTCGCCACATAAGTACAGTGGAGACTAGGAATACTACGGTGAATAGTTTGCCTCTTGACTCCTATAAGTCTGTCCACCATCTGCAATGCACAAGTCAGAAGTGTAATGGAATACTCCCCACTTGCCTAGATGAGTGTAGTCCCAACAACACTCAAGAAGCTTGACACTATCCAGGACACAGCCAACTTGATTGACACCACATCCACAAATATCCATTCCCTCCACCACCGACGCTCAGTACTATCTAAAAGATGCACTGCAGGAAATCAGCAAAGATCTTTAGACAGTGTCTTCAAAACCCATGACCATTTCCATCTAGGACAGCGCATCAGATATGAGAACAACACCAACTGCAAACCACTCGCCATCCTGCCTTACTAACACGTCTCCGTTCCTTCAGTGTTGCTGGGGTAAAATCCTAGAATCCTCCAACCCCATCCCACCTAGGGTGTTGTAGATCAACCTTCAGCTTGTGGACTGCAGAGGTTCAAGAAGGCAGATCACCACCACTTTCTCAAGGGCAACTAAGGATCGGAAATAAATGCTGGCCAGTGAATTTTTCTAAAAAATCCACTCTTATAAAATAAAGAAGGATCACTGGACTCAATGTTAACTCTGCTTTTCTCTCCAAAGATGCTGACATGCTGGCTTTTTTCCAGCCCTTTTTTTTTTTAATTATTGTTTTAATCCCACTTTTCGCCTGATGTGTTTTTTTTTCTTTTTCCTATTCATCCTACAGGTATTTATCCATTTGCTTTCGAGACATACTATTGAATCTTCGGACAACACATTCCAACTACCAACCATTCTTCACTGTAAAGTAGCAGAATATTTTGACAAGGAATACTCAAAATGATTAGTGTCATTTACAACAGTAATAGATCTCACTTGATTTTCTTTTGTTTTAATTGTGATTAACTGCAAGTGCATACTAAAGGCTAGATTTGCAGCAGCTTGAAAGAAATCTCACTGTATTTGCTTAACATCAACCATACTAGTTGCACTGAATTTTCTTTCTAAGCAGGGACCCAGGTTGTAAATTGGAGGTGTTGAAAATGGCTCACCATGGTTCATTTTCAACTCCATTCATAAACAGGAGCATCAAGGAACCCTTTGAAAATTGATTCAATGGGATTTGGGGTGAAGGGAGTTGAGTTACATCTAGCACAAAAAAGTTGGTTTTGGTTGTTGGAGGTAAATCATCCCAGTCCCAGAGAATACTGCAGGAAATAAAACAAAGAACTGGGATGCTGGAGATCTGAAACCAAAACAGGAATTGCTGCGAAACTGAGCAGATCTAGCAGAATCTGGGGAAGAAAACAGTTAAAGTTTTTGAATCCGTGAATCATCATCAGAACTGTTAGCAGCTAGGAAATAGTGCTGTTTATGCTGAAGACAAGGTTGGAATGGGGGAGTGGAAAGGTGAGAGGATACGTGGAGATGGAGCCCAGGGGGAGATAATGAAAGGAGTAAATAATGAAAAAGATCATGGAGAGCAGGCCAGGATGGAAGAAAAGCTGGATAACTGATAATAATGGCCAGGCTCCAGACAGATCTTTCAGTCTAGTCTACCATACAGTGTTTGCTGTTCAGTGTGGTCTCCTCTATATCGTAGACTGGGTGATCACATTGCAAAACACCTCCATTTTTGTCTGTAAAAATGACCCCGAGCTTCCAGTTGCCTGCCACTTCAATACACCGGTAGGTTCCCACGTCAACATTTTCATTGCATATCACTTTATGTCGGTTGCTTTCAGTACAGCTCACCCATTCTCTCATACTCTTGTCACTTATTCAGCTTTTCTTCCGTCCTGGCATGCTATCCATAATCTCCGTGCCTGCCTACCGCTTTCATATCTTTCTCTCTCTGGGCTCCATTTCCATCTATCCGCTCACCTCTTCCAACCCACAACCCCCAAAAAAATCCTTCTCTTAAGCATAACTCCCACATTGTTCCTAGCTGTTAACAGCTCTGATGAAGAGTTACCAGGCTTGAAGTGTTAACTCTGCTCTCTTCTCACAAATGTTTCCCAACCTCCTGAGTTTCATCAGCAAATTTTGCTTTTGTTTCATTCCAGGAAGTCTTTGGGTTTCAGGTGATTCAGAGAACATTTACTAATTTAATAGTTGGATTGAATGGGTTGCCTTATGAGGATCGGTTGGACAGGCTGGGCTTGTTTTTACTTCATCTTGGAAGACTAAGGGATGACTGAATTGATGTGTATAGGATTCAGAATGATCTTGACAAGGTGGATGCGGAAAGGGTGCTTCACCTTGCGGGTCAGTCCAGAACTAGGAAGCATTGTCTTTAAAGTTGCAGATATGGGGATCTATTTAGGACAGAGCTAAGGCGAATTTCTTTCTGGGAGTTGAGACTTTACAGCTCCACCTCCAGAAGGCAGTGGAAGTGGGGCCATTAAATATTTTTAAGACCAAGATAATTAGAATCTTAGAGAAGGGAATCAAAAGTTATCAGTGGTAGATGGAATGTGAAATTCAAAACAAACAGATCAGCTGTGATCATCTTCAATGGCTGAGCATGCTTGAAAGGTGGTATGTTCTATTTCTGCTCTTTTTTTTTTAAATTTATATACATAGGTTCCTTGGTCCAGCCATCTTTAGCTAGTTTGTCAGTGATCTTTCCTCTATTGTAAGGTCAGACATGGGTGTGCTGTCATCTGTGAACTGTGCTCATCATCTGTAACCATATGCATCAAGAGCTGAGAGTCTTGTGGCACTACCTGTAGACCAGGTGCCGAGGGTTCAAGTTTCATCTGTTCCAGAGGCATGTAATAACACAGCTGAATGGACTGATTATAAAATATACACCGAAAAATTTGGACACCTTTCAGGCATGGGCTGATAAATGGCAAACCCAACACATTTGCAAATCCTTTTAAAATGTATTGATGAGATGTGAATGTTGTTCGCCAGCATTTATTGCTGTTGCCTGGTTGCCTTTGAGAAGGTAGAGGTGAGCTGCCTTCTTGAACAGCTTGGCGGTCCATTTACTGTAGGTAGACCCATAATACCATTAGAGAAGGAGTTGCATGATTTTGACCCAGTAACATTGAAGGAACAGAAATATATTTCCGAGTTAGTGTAGTAAGTGGCTTGGAGGCGAATTTGCATGTGGTGTTACTCCTAGATGGAAGTGGCCATGGGTTTGGAATGTGCTGTCTAAGGAGCTTTGCTAAATTTCTGGAGTTCATATTGTAGATTATACTCATTGCAAATACTGAGCGTCAGTAGTGGATGCATTGCCAATCAAGGGGTTGGCTTTGTCCTGGATGGTGTCAAACTTCTTGAGTGTTATTGGAGCTGCAGTCATCAGGCAAATAGGGAATCTCTACTACACTCCTGATGTTTGCAGATGGTGGCCAGGGTTTGGGAGACAGGTGAGTTACTCACTGCAAGATTCCTCACCTCTGACCTGCTGTTCTAGCCAAGTATTTATGTAGCTAGTCCAATTCAGTTGCTGGTCAGTTATAATTATCTCAAAATGATCTGAGAATCTAGCTATTTACCTTGTCTTGGTATTCAATGGCATTGTTATTGCTGAATCCTTTACTTTCAACATCCTTGGTGTTACATTTGACCATTGAGCCATGTAAATACTGTTGTTAGAAAAGAAAGTCCGAGGCTGGGAAGTCTGTACCAAGTGACTACAGGGCCATCTGGAACAAAAGAGTCCACTTGATTGGCAATCCATCCACCACTGACACACAATGGCAGTAGTTTGTACTACCTAAGAGAGATACTGCAGCAACTCACCAAGGTTCCTTGTACTTCACCTTCTAAACCTGTGATCTCTATTTCCTAGGGAGATAAGGGCAGCAGATGCTTGTGAAGAACAATATCTGCAAGTTACCTCTGTGATTTGGCGGTATTGTCAATCCTTCACTGTCATTGGGTCAAAATCCTGGAATTCCCTTCCTAACAGCACTGTCTGTATACCCTCCAAGATATGGACTTCAGCAGTTCAAGGCGGGCAGCTGGAAACCACATTCTTAAGGACAATTGGGAATGGGCAATGAATGTAATGAAAAAATAAATACATTTTATTTTCAATGCTGAATATTATAGGAGTGAATTGTTTGTGACTAGAAATGTACTAACTGTTATGCCTCCATATATAAATTGTAATTCCCTGCGCAAAAGTTGCCTCATTGGATATATGATGAGGCCTGGAAAGTCCATGGCGTACTCCTTGTTATGGCTTTCAGAGTGAGGAAAATCTAGTAATTTTGCAATGAGTTTCCATATCTATAATAGTTTCACTCTGATGCCACAGAAAACCGGAGAGTCTATATAGATAATCAAAATATCATAGTAATAAATATAAGTATTATTACTAGCATAAGTTTGATAGACTAGTACCTGTGTTTTAAAAAGACTAAGAATATATAGAAAGTGCCAATCAGAAGATTATTAGTCAAGTAACAACCTAGCATTTTTTTTTTAAATGTCTTTATTTTTGCATGGAATATGGGTGTTGCTAAGAAGGCCAGCATTTGTTATCCATCTCTAATTGCTCTGGAACTGATTGTCATGCTAGGCCAGTTAACAATCCACCACATTGCTGAGGGCCTGGAGCCGCATGTAGGCCAGATTTCCTTCCCTAAAAGACATACCCAGAGGTTTCCTGCAATAATTTCATGGTCTCCATAAGTGAGAAGGGGTCTATATTTCGGATTTATTAATTGAATTCAAATTCAGCCAACTGCTGTGATGGGATCCAAACCCATTAGTCTGGGTCTCTGGATTATTAGTCTAGTGACACCATTATGCTGCCATATCCCTCTATTTTTATATTTTTGAAAATTATTTTGAGGAAGTTGCTAAACAAAAGTATCACAGCTATTTCCATGATAAATTAAACTTCCCCACAATTCATTACTACACTTGAATTTCTTCTAGTGTTTCTGTACAGAGACTTTTCCCTGGATCAGCCTGAGATGT
>NW_025968211.1:0-1654 GCF_021869965.1 Rhincodon typus
GAACAGTCAGAGCAGAAATTTGGACAATCTTGTACAGAGGTTAATAGGCTGAGTTTGTTTGCCCTAATTTTCTAGCGAGTTTTCCTGTGAAATGAGATTCTTCATAGCATGAGCTAAGTCTCTGGAATATTTTATCCCTAAACGTTGCAGTACAAAATAGGCAAAGGGGTTTAAAGTCGACAAATCTGATGTTTTGTATTTTTCCCAAAAAAAGTTACATATTGTGAGTATCCTGAATGTTGAACACTGTGTACAGAGTTTTGTATTTTAACTGTGGTGCTTTTTCTTGTATTGCATGAGAGATTGTATAGTCTACGAAAACTGATGGCCATTCTTTCATGCATTTGGTGTCAATACTCCAGATTTTCAGGATTTGCAAGGATAATATGCTGGCTTTCTTTTAACCATCTAAAAAGCTAAAAGTAGAAATTCAAGAAGAATCAGAGGCATTCTTGAATCAAAAGTGTTTATATATTTTGGTTTGGTATTTTAGAACTTTAAAGTCCATGGAATTCCAATTGTGTATTTTTCAGTTTTTAGCTTCCTATTTCTCTGAGATATAGGCATTTCAACATTTTTTTTAGGAGGGTGGGTTTACTGTAACAATCTGATTTATGTTTAATGAGAGCTTAACCAGCTATGATGATTTTGTAATGCCAGAATAGCCTAAAATATTCTTTCAAGTGCTGTATCTACATCTGTGGCAAGGCTATAAAGCTCACAGTGGAACAGTTTTCTTTTTCAATTTAACATGCCTGAAGTTCCATGTGAAAATAAATTATTCAAAGTTAACTGGAAGACACCCATGCTTGCTGGAAATAATCTTCTAAGATAATAATGTTCTGGGTTTTCTTCCAAAGACACAAATTTCCCAGCAAGTCAGCTTGTAAGTATCACCAAAAAAGTAAACTTGTACCCCATGTCACTATTAATAATGCTTTTGGGAGACTGCACTTACTAATACACAATGAGCTTTAGATACACAATGCTTTATATCCAGAGGATTAGGCAACTTCATTTCCTGGATATTAGTTCAGAAAGTGTGAAAGCTGTTTTGTAAATACACACTTTTTAGTGATTCATTGTTTGTATTTTTGAATATTTTTTCTGTAAAGAACCCTGTTCAATTTCTAATGTTAAAAGCTTCTTATCTTTTTGTAAGTTTAAATAAGATTTAGTCAATGTAAGGAAGGAAGGAAAAATGCTATTCGGCTCCTGCAACCATGGTTCATTGCTGCAGAATTTTCTTTCTTAATTATCCAGTTCATAATTTTATATTTTGTATAGAAATTTGGTATTTTTTTTTATTATTGTGGGACAATAGGGTGGAAGGAAAAGAGGAACCCCAACAATTTGGGTAATTCTGAATTCCATCCTCGCATGGTGAATAACAGTTCCTGGCATGCATTACTTTTTTTTTCCCAGTTAAATCATTGCACCTCAACAGTTAGTGCAATTAAGAGATAACAAGGTATAGAGCTGGATGAACACAGCAGGCCAAGCAGCATCAGAGGAGCAGGAAGGCTGACGTTTCGGGCCTAGACCCTTCAGAAATGGGGGAAGGGAAGGGGGTTCTGAAATAAATAGGGAGAGAAGGGGAGGCAGATAGATGGATAGAGGAGAAGATAGGTGGAGAGGAGACAGACAGGTCAAA